>NC_082672.1:56450000-56750000 GCF_025265405.1 Mesoplodon densirostris
ATAATTGGAATGCCCAGCCGTATTTTCATTTATGAATAAGAAGATCATTTTTTGAGAATATCACCAAAGATAGAAGACCCCAGCCTCCATCCCTGCCCAAAGATCAACAATTAGACAGCTATATATGAAAAGAAATAGCTCCAGCAGTGCTCAGGAGTCCAATTAAGAAACTTCAGCAACACAGTGGAACAAAAAAACTGAGAATAATTGCACTAAAAGGAAAAGAAGAGCAGCTTCATTTTGCCTGCATCATTTCTTTACCCCGGCCAGTACTGCTCAATGCCAAGAGGGAACTCCATGGCTCAAAAGAGTTCCCCAAGCCAGGAAAGTGAGAGTGGGGTGAGCAACAAACATCTGTAGCTTTTGGGGGCACTGCACAAAGAACTTGCTTCAACTTTTACTTCACCCAGAAACTGCAAAGCTGAGATATAATAAAGATGACTTGGAATAAGGAAGAAAAGAAGGGCAGGGTCAAATAGTATCAGCCACCAGCAGGAATAACTGCAGTTTCCAATGGTCTCCTCTCACTGCCTAAGAAACCAAGGGCCAGTATAGCCATCGTGGAACTCTTGGAGATTTTAACACTGAGCTGGTCCCCAATGAGATTTTGTGTTTGCAGACACTAGCCACCTCAGTTCCTCCTCACTCTCTCCCCTCACCTCATGCTGGAGCCCAGGATCCATACTGGCAACCAACCCCAGCCTCTGTGGCTGCACAAGTGAAAGATGCCATTCTAGACCCCTGTGGCTAACCTACACTGCTGTGATTGCATTGGGGAATAGCCTCTACAACTGTGCACTTCCTGTCATTTGCCTGGCTCCTGTCACTGACCTTCACTGAGTGTGCATACCAGTGGCAAGACCTTGGAGCCAATATAGATCAATGGAACAGGATAGAAAGCACAGAGATAAACCCATGAACATATGGGCACCTTATCTTTGATAAAGTAGGAAGGAATATACAATGGAGAAAAGACAGCCTCTTCAATAAGTGGTGCTGGGATAGGGAAATCAGCTCAGTGCTTTGTGACCACCTAGAGGGGTAGGATAGGGAGGGTGGGAAGGAGGGAGATGCAAGAGGGAAGAGATATGGGGACATATGTATATGTATAGCTGATTCACTTTGTTTTAAAGCAGAAACTAACACACCATTGTAAAGCAATTATACTCCAATAAAGATGTTTAAAAAAAAAAGCGGTGCTTGGAAAACTGAACAGCTACATGTAAAAGAATGAAATTAGAACACTCCCTAACACCATACACAAAAATAAACTCAAAATATATTAAAGACCTAAATGTAAGTCCAGACACTATAAAACTCTTCGAGGAAAACATAGGCAGAATACTCTATGACATAAATCACAGCAATATCCTTTTTGACCCACTTCCTAGAGAAATGGAAATAAAAACAAAAATAATCAAATGGGACCTATTAAACTTAAAAGCTTTTGCACAGCAAAGGAAACCATAAACAAGACAAAAAGACAACACTCAGAATGGGAGAAAATATTTGCAAATGAAGCAACTGACAAAGGATTAATCTCCAAAATTTACAAACAGCTCATGCAACTCAATATCAAAAAGACAACCAATCCAAAAATGGGCAGAAGATCTAAATAGACATTTCTCCAAAGAAGATATACAGATTGCCAACAAACACATGAATGAATGCTCAACATCACTAATCATGAGAGAAATGCAAATCAAAACTGCAATGAGGTATCACCTCACACCAGTCAGAATGGCCTTCATCCAAAAATCTACAAACAATAAATGCTGGAGAGGGTGTGGAGAAAAGGGAACCCTCTTACACTGTTGGTGGGAATGTAAGTTGATACAGACACTATGGAGAACAGTATGGAGGTTCCTTAAAAAATGAAAAATAGAACTACCATACAACATAGCAATCCCACTACTGGGCATATACTCTGAGAAAACCGTAATTCAAAATCATGTACCACAATGTTCATTGCAGCTCTATTTACAATAGCCAGGACATGGAAGCAACCTAATTGTCCATCGACAGATCAATAGATAAAGAAGATGTGGCAGATATATACAATGGAATATTACTCAGCCATAAAAAGAAATGAAATTGAGTTATCTGTAGTGAGGTGGATGGACCTAGAGTCTGTCATACAGAGTGAAGTAAGTCAGAAAGAGAAAAATAACATATGTTAACACATATATATGGAATCTAAAAAGAAAAAAAATGTCTATGAAGAACCTAGGGGCAGGAAGGGAATAAAGACACAGACCTACTAGAGAAGGGACTTGAGGACATGGGGAGAGGGAAGGGTAAGCTAGGACAAAGTGAGAGAGAGGCATGGACATATATACACTACCAAATGCAAAATTGATAGCTAGTGGGAAGCAGCCGCATAGCACGGGGAGATCAGCTCAGCTCAGTGCTTTGTGACCACCTAGAAAGGAGGGATAGGGAGGGTGGGAGGGAGGGAGATGCAAGAGGGAAGAGATATGGGGATATATGTATATGTATAGCTGATTTGTTATAAAATAGAAACTAACACACCATTGTAAAGCAATTATACTCCAATAAAGATGTTAAAATAAGTAAATTAATTAATTTTAAAAAAAGATGTCCTAAGATTCTCTTGCTTTTCACCCACCGGTATCTGTTTGTCAACTGTGGAATATCTATATAATGGAATGCTACTCAGCAATATAAAAGGAACAGACTACTGGCTCTTCCGCCCTGGCAGCCATTGAAGAGCAGCAGCCATAGCTCTGTGCTACCCCATGGCTGTGGGCCTCAACAAGGGCCACAAGGTGACCAAGAAGTGAGCAAGCCAAGGCACAGCCACCGACACAGACGCCTCACCAAGCACACCAAGTTTGGCAGGACATGATCCGGGAGGTGTGTGGCTTCACCCCTTATGAGCTGAGGGCCATGGAGCTGCTCAAGGTCTCCAAGGACAAGTGGGCCCTCAAGTTCATCAAGAAAAAGGTGGGGACACACATCCATGCCAAGAGGAAGAGAGAGAATCTGAGCAACGTCCTGGCCGCCACGAGGAAGGCAGCAGCCAAGAAGAGGTGAGCCTTTCCCCGCTGTGCACAATAAAACTTTTTCAGAAAGAAAAAAAAAGGAACAGACTACTGATAACAGTCTAAACAAATCTAAAAATCATTGTGCTGAGTTAAATAAGCCAAGCAAACAATAGGACCCACGTATGATTCTATTTCTATCAAATTCTAGAAAATGCAAGCTAAAATGTAGTAATAAGTAATTCAGAGATTATCAGAGAGCTGTGCAGGAATTGAAAAAAGCACAAGGAAACTTTGGGGGGAATGATAGAAATGTTTACTGTATTGATTGTGGTGATGGTTTCACGTCTCTATACAAATGTCAAAATTGGTCAAATCATAGAATTTAAACATGTGCAGTTTATTATACATCAATTAAAATTTAATAAAGTTATAATAAAATGAAGCCCCAAATAAACATTTTTCGAGAAAAAGTGTTGAAAAAGGGATTGTCAGTAAACCTGCACTGAAAGAAATGTTACTGAAAGTTATTCAGTAAAATGAAAAGGACACACCAGATAGAAATTTGGATATACTAAAAGATATGAACAGTAGCAGAAATGGTAAATGCATGAGTAAATTTTTAAAAATTAAAAATAAAACAAATTTGGCTGTTTAAAGTCAAAACTATATCAATATATTGTCAGGTGTGTAACCAGTGTAGAAATTAGATGTATGTATGTATGTATCAAATAATCAATTCCATTGGTTACATTCAGAGTTGCCATAAAATGTGGAAGGGGGACTGTCCTCTGTACCTCAAATGAACTAGGCATTTCCCTGGGAATTGCTGGGGAGGGACCAATTTGTGAGCAGTCAGCTGAGGGAGTCAGTGCCTGTGTCCTGAAGGGGAATCCCATCAATGCACCACAGCATCCACTATAATAATATTCTTCTTCATTATTATTTTTTGGATTGTCAATTCAGGATTATTTTTAAGTAAATTTGTTTCATTGTTTTTACATACATTATCTATATTGTATTGATCAGAGAAAATCAGTGTTCACAAAAAGAACTGTATACCATCCCTTATAACACTCACAGTGCACAAACTATGATTTGAAATATAACCAGTTAGGAGACACTATATGCTATATAATTTATCACTATAAATATGTATTCTTAAAATTAGGTACATGAAATATGAAACAATATGAGGATTTACACATTGATATAGTAGAAAGTATGCGATGCTACAGTATAGCCTACAAACAATAATAAATCAGAACTTTTACTTATTGCTGAATATCGTTTTGTGTGTCACGTATAATTTCATAGGTAATTTTATAAAAATCCTCACCTCCCTGGCTCACAGCAACTTTTTTTTTTTTTTTTTAGGGTTAGTCACAGCAACTTTTGAAACTCCCTTTGTTTTGCAAGCCTCCTCAAAGACTTAGAGGCAAGTGTAAATATGTTTTACTGATTGATGTTTAGAAATCCTATGAAGTTTAGAATAAGATTTGCTAAGAAAGATACCTGGTTTAATGACAGAATAGGTACCACATATGAAAGCACTGGGAATGAAATGTTGAATGTCTGTGTACTCTTGATAAGCACTTTCTTCATCTGTCAAATGAGGAAGGAAGGATCATGCTTTGTATTTTGCTAATGGATTTTCTCTCTGTTAACAAACCCAAAGCTTGAAGTAGAGAAAAACTGCCTCATATCCCCATTTCTCTGATATCCATATCCATTTCCCTGTTACTTTATTTTTAAATTGTAGATTTGAGATGTAGCCACACTTATTTATGCTTTATGCTTGAGGTTATGTTGTGTGATTAAAGAACAAACTAGATGGGAAAACCAAGTATTTGTCCTTTCCCTTTATAAAGCTACTATAAAGTTTCAGGAAAACGGCAGAGTTTAAAATTGGCAGTTTTAATATTTACATGGTAGTTTTTTGAAGATCATATAACAAATCTAAAGCTAGTAAATAATATTAGAGGAATTCAGTATCACATCTCTAGATAAGGTTATATTTTATGTATTCTTTTAATTATTTTAAACAGGTATATTTAAAAGGCATAAAGACATTTTAAAAATAATTTTTGTAGTAAAATGTCATTGTTTTCTGTCTTTCAACAGACAACCAACGTTTCTTTTTCATTTTTTCCTAGAAATATGATCTTTATATACACCCATATTATCTATGTATCTATCCATCTGTCTGGGCATATTCTTTTCTCCCATTTAACATTGATGAAAGCAAGCAAATGATTCCAAGACAATGAGCCTCTGTTAGATATGGAAGTACATACCTATAGAAGAAGTATCTAAACCTTAGAAAGAAAGGACTAATTGCAGGCTTAGTGGTATGAAGCAACTGCTTTATTTTTATTAAAAATAATGTCAAAGTAATATATACCCAAGAGCTCATGATCCAGATAAACAGACTCTCAATACACATTCCTCACCTCCAAGGCCATTCCTCTAAGGCAATTACCTTCAAATATTTCTAGTTTTATTCTTTTGATGTTTAAACTCTTAAGCTCTATGTAATGTCTATGGACAATATCTATTGACTCCATTAAAAAAAATTACTGCATTTAAATTATCACGACCTTCTGGTTGTTTCTTATTCCTAAGCTTGATAACTGTATTATTATTCTAGCTCTTCTCTTATAGGGAAAATCCTGAATTCTTTTTCCTTTTTTATTTCTGTATGACTTTCAGCCATTTATCTCTTTGTTTAAGGTTTTTACCTTACTTTATATAAACTGTGTGTATACATATATATAAATTTATTGAAAATATAGGACATATTCTTTTTCATTGTAATTTTATAATAAATTATTCTTAAAAAAAGCAAGTATCTCCAGAATTACATAAAAAGGCTTTTCCTCCATAGTCAGTTTTCAGAAATAACCATAAAATGCTTGTGTAACGCTTCTAAATGTTTGATATGAGTACGAACACATGAATGTATGCATTATGATATGACTAATCAATGTTGTAGGGTTAGACTTTTAGTTTGTTTCTGCTGTTTTCCTGTTAAATTAACAAGAAACATCCTTTGAAACTATATATACTTTGAAAATATATTTTCAGGATAAAATTTTATGAGCAGATATGATTAGTCGAGTCATATATGTAATTTTAATTTTTACAGATATTTTCAAATTGCCCGCTAAAATGGGTGCTTTTGTTTATAACGTCACATCTTACTCTCTCATGTCTTATAATCAATTATTTATCTCTTCATCTATATGATAATTGTGTTTCCTTATAATTTTCTGTCTGGATGATCTATCCATTGGTGCAAGTTCCCTGCTATTATTTACTGCTGTCTATTTCTCCCTTTAGGTCTGTATATGTGCTTTATATATTTAGGTGTTCCTATATCGGGTGCATAAATATTTAGAAATGTTATATCATCCTGTTGGACTGAGCCTTTTGTCTTTATGTAACAATCATCTATTTCCTATTACAGTTTTGTTTTATGTTTTTAATTTTTTTAATAATTTTATTGGAGTACAGTTGATTTACAATGTTGTGTAAGTTTCAGATGTACAGCAAAGTGAATCAGTTATACATATACATATATCCACTTTTTTTTTACAGTCTTTCTTTTAAAGTGTATTTTGTCTAAGTATAGTTACTCCATTTTCCTCTTGGTTTCCATTTGCATGGAATATCTTTTTTCATCCTTTCACTTTCAGCCTGTGTGTGTCTTTACAGTTGAAGTGATTCTCTTGTAGGCAGCATATAGATGGGTCCTGTTTTTTTTTATCCATTCAGCCACTCTATGTCTTTTGATTGGAGAATTTAGTCCATTTACATTTAAAGTAATCATTGACAGGTATTTACTTATTGCCATGTTGTTCCTTATTTTCCAGCTGTTTTTAAAGTTCTCTCTTCCTTTCTTCTTCTCTTGCTCTCTTCATTGATATTTGATGAATTTCTTTAGTAGTATACTAAAGAAAAAGTGATATATATATTCAATATATATATAAGTGTATTTTAAGTTGATCGTAACTAAAATTTTATCCCATTCCAAATGCCCAACATATTTGCTGATCACCCTCACATTCTATGTTTTCAATTTCAAATTTTATTGTACATTTTTATCTTGTGTATCCCTTATTTAATTACTGTAATCATGTTATTTTACTACTTTTGTTTTTGAACCTTCAGATGAGCTTTATAAGTAATTAATCCACTACCTTTACTATATTTTACCTTTCCAATGAGATTTATTCTTTGATATGTTTTCTTTTTACTAATTAGCGGCCTTCCTTTTCAGCTTTAAGAAGTCCCTTTAACATTTCTTGTAAGGACAGTTTAATGGTGATGAACTCCTTTGCTTTTGCTTATCTGGAAAACTCTTCATTTCCCTTTCAATTCTGAATGATAACTTTCCTGGGTAGAGTATTCTGGGCTGGTAGGTTTCTTTTTTGTTGTTGTTTTTTTCTTCTCTCAACACTTTGACCAGCACAGTTGCCTTTAATATTTTCTCCTAGTCTTTAATTTTTGACATTTTAATTATAATATGTCTTGGAGTGGGTCTTTGAATTGGAATTTTTATGACACATATTAAGATTTATTTTTATATTTAACAGCTACTCTTTTGTGCAGTACATTTGTTACAAATATTTTCAAGTATGTTTTATGTTTCTTTGCCATGCAGATTTTTTTTTTTTTTCCCTTTTTGCATTATGTGGGCCTCTCACTGTTGTGGCCTCTCCCGTTGTGGAGCACAGGCTCCGGATGCGCAGGCCGAGCGGCCATGGCTCACGGGCCCAGCCGTTCCGCGGCATATGGGATCCTCCCAGACCGGGGCACGAACCCGTATCCCCTGCATCGGCAGGCGGACTCTCAACCACTGCGCCACCAGGGAGGCCCCATGCAGATTTTTAAAAAATGTTGTTTTGATATTTTCAGTCTTTCTTCCTAATCATTGTTTTGTGTCATTTAAGAAATGTTTTGCAAATTATTTTGTTTTAATCATCTGGGTTCTTTCATACTATTACAAGGTTTTTATTTATTTTATATATTAATTCCATCAGAATTTAAATATATTGTGTGCTTCCTTCTGGGATTATTTTCATACTTATATTCTCTAAATTGACTGCAGTGTTCTAAATGGTAGAATCTTTATGAAGAACCCCTCAAATGTTATTGGTGCTCTTTTATTTTATTTTTATCTACTTATCCTTTAGTGCTTCAGAGTTCATTGGGACTGTATTTTCCAGGGAAGAGTTTCTGTGAGATTTTCTTGTTTCTTATGAAGCAAATCTCTTTTGTTTATCTATCTTAAGTTTCTCTTCAGCATGATTACTGTATTTCAACTTTCTTTTGTTGGCCTGCTGTTTCTTCCTTATACATATTTTCATTGTGAATCAAGTTTCCCTGCTATCTCTTATTATGAGATAATTCAAATCCTTCTAATGACTGTTTTTTGTTTATGTTAACCAGTTTTGTTGTCTTGCATTCAAAGAACCCTAACTGGTAGAGTTCTCCTAACTTTCACCAACTGCTGTTAAAATACTCCTATTAAACCTTAAGCTAGAAGTTTAGTTGGCATTTCCCTACCTATGAATGCATTCCCTAGGTCCACTGCTTTAACATACCTGTTTTAATGTGAGTTAGTGACTGGAATGCATGCTTGCAAGTCCTTTTTTTCTAGAAATGATCACCAGAGTCCGTTAGATTGTCAATTTAACTTTAGTTGTGCTAATTGCCTTACATTATCAGTTCAGAAAATTTAAGTCTGTGGGTCCAATCACTTTCTCATGGGCCTTTCATATAGAGTCCATTTTAGCAGAACTAGCATTAAAAACTCACTTCTATGCCTCAAAACTCTTTCCTTCTAACTCTCATAGCCCAAGGTAGTATACAAGGGGAAAGAAGGAGAATCTTCTCTGAGTGTGAAGCAGTGTAGACACATTCATTGCCCCCACCTATGACCCCCTTCTCACAATAGTTTCTACCAAGTTAGGGACTGGTAAATGCCCTTGTCTAAAAGTGGGATAATCAGTGGCTTGGAAGAATGCTTCTTTGCTTTGGAAAAAGAACCAGTGCAGGGGAGACACAGTGTAGTTAATTAGGGACCACCTGGGGACCAATAGAAGACTATATTTCTCTGTCCCCAGTTTTGTAATGTATAGTTTTTCCCCCCCAAGAGTCAAATGAACAAGTTAAGTCTTAAATTATTCTGCATATGCTCACAAAAAGAGTTATGTTCTAGGTGAATGAAACCCAAGAAACATTGTGCAAAACACAAACCAAGATCTGAAAGAAGACAATGAGAAAAGGCCTCATTAAATGTTCCCATACATTCACACTAAACCTTGCAAGAAACTAACAACCATAAATCCATGAAAAAGCCAGTGTTTGCGTGGCAGCATCAAAGCTGGAGCTAGCAATGTCTGGATTCATTCCTCGTGTTGGAAGGAATTAATGGAGGAGACTAGATTATATTTGATTTTGAGGTATTTTTAAACAAATTCCATTCACATCTATTTTCAATATATTAGTTTATAATATTTATTCAATAAAGCCATTGTGTGGGAGGTGGCAATTCTAAGCAAATCAGTTTTAACATCCTGAGCTGAAATTGAGCCTTGGATAATCTTTTTGTGTGTGTGTGTGTGTGGTACGCGGGCCTCTCACTGTTGTGGCCTCTCCCATTGTGGAGCACAGGCTCTGGACACGCAGGCTCAGCGGCCATGGCTCACGGGCCTAGCCACTCCGCAGCATGTGGGATCTTCCCGGACTGGGGCACGAACCTGTGTCCCCTGCATCGGCAGGCGGACTATTAACCACTGTGCCACCAGGGAAGCCCTTGGATAATCTTTAAATCAAACACACTAATACTTAGCTATTTTCATCTCTTTTATGTATCATCACATGTGCATTGTATTACAGTCCAGATCTCAAATGCATATTTTAGGGAAAAAATAAATAATACTACTTTTCTGTCTGAGGGGGCAATTTATATCCAGCTAGATGTTTGTTGTCTCATATAACAATACTTGTCAAACATTGAAAATATATACCCCTACATAGTGCCTCCAGCTTTAGATGAGAATTGTTGTATGAACTGGAAACTACATAGCTCTATCCTGGAAAACTTTCCCTAGTTTTCTCTATTTGTGAGACAGTAAAAGTAAACACTTAATGTTTATTGAGGAGGATTTATGAAGCTGTCAGAGAACTGACACATGGCAATAAAATGTATTGTGTCTGGAGTCTAGATAATCTGCAGCTGAATGAATTACACTAATTCTCCTGCTTGCATATTCATGCTATGGAAATAGTTCTTGTAACAGATTTCTTCATTGTCTGCAGGTGCCACAGCATGGCTAGAAGTAGAGTTAATTGCACTCCAGGACGAGTAGGAAATCACACGTCCATAGAGTTGGCTTGTTTTCTGGAAGACTATTCATGATTTGTGTAAGGAAGCCAAAATACCCATAATTAAATTATCAAAACTGCAACACTTAAATTTTGAAAAGACATTCAAAATAGAGACAGAAATTTCTCATTATTATGTTAATATCAAAATTTTATCTAAATCTGTATTCCAATTAAAATGTACACTTATGTTCCAAATTTAATGTCATTTGATAAAATGAAAGTGTTGGTTATATCACTACAGTCAAGCTACTTGCATAGCTGCTATACCTCCTAGGTAAATGAGAGTACCTAGCTCTGTAAGCTTAATTAGAAGAGATGTTTTCCCTTATGGGGCATATTAAAAGCAAAGTGTTTTATTTACTTCAGCAGAAGGTACATTAGGGGATCTGAAAGAAGAAGAAAATTAATCATAAAAAGGATGCACACACTATTTTCTTATTGTGACCCAGTATACACAGCTGCATTGCAGGATTCGGCTGGAAAAATGTGCCAATTCTCTGGATTTTGTGTTGGTTAATGATTAGGAATTGCCAATGTTTTTATTTTTTTTTAGGTTTATAAAAAATCTCAGAATGATTACATATATTAATAGTCCTATTTTCATCCAAGCCCATTTTATTTCTTTGTTGGATCTCTTCTTTACCTTACAGATATTTTTCTTTGGAAAATTCTGAATTTTCTCTTCAGGAACAGCAAACATTTTGAGGACTCTTCTGATAGATCAACATATTAGATATATGAAAACAAACACAATAAGATTTATTGTAATATTATTAGTATAATAAATGTAATAACACGTATAAAATTATGTATACGCTTTTATAGACACCTAGAAAAATCAGTATCTTATGCCATCTTGGGAAACTATGCCATCAGGAAAAGGTGACACTAGGGCTGAATTTTGAAGAGAAAAAAGGCATTAACTGCTTTGTTAGTGAAGAAATTATGTTTATTAAAGTGAAAGCGTTGTTAAAATGATGGAGATTTAAAGTGGCAAGTTATGGAAAAGTATAAATATGTTGATATGGTGCTGATGAAGGATGTATCTAGGGTTAAAACAGGGGATAGTGTGGGAGAGAGACCAGAATAAATAATAAGCTATAAATCTCATGCTAATGCATTTGAAAAGGATGCAAACAGTGACTTTGAAGGATTTCTAAAGTGAAATCCACAAATCTCTTAAATCTACAAATCTCTCTGACAACTGTGTGGAGGCTAAATAAAATAAAGAGAGGGGCATCAGTACTGAAGGCAGGTAAATGAATTAGGAGAAAAGAAGATATAACATCCTAAATGTTTGGATTGCAACATCATAATGAACATACATAGAGTTACTGTTTTAATTTCTGGTGACAACGCATTTTATATATGGTGGTGCAATATATGAATTAAAGTAATTAATACAGTTATTGATGTGACATTAATATGATAGCCCTAATAACATATTGATAGCCCTAATAACATATTAGTAGCCCTAATAACATTTCTCTTTTTTCCGAGTACACTCATGTGCGAAGTAGATAGCCATTGTACCTAAATTTTTATTTAACCTCCCGAGATATAAAAGAAAGTATTGTTTTTCAAAGGAATTTAAATTTGTGAATTATGTGAATAAGAAAATATCTCTTGTAAAAACAGTTAACCATAAAGTAGAACTTCCTAGCACAGCCATAAATTTCAGTTTTCAGTTTGAAATTTCAATTTTAAATAAGAATTTTTCAGGCAAAGGAAGTAATACAAATGTATTATAGAACACTTGGAAAATAAATATGAACATATAATTATTGAAATTGACTTCACTGATGTCTTCCTGAGAAGACATCACTGAGGTTTCACATTTTGTTAGGATTGTGGACTCTGAGAGGATACCCTTTCAGATACCTATGATACTAACTTTGTGTTTAATATATTTTTACTATGCAATGTTGTTTATTTTAAAATGAAGTGCTGTAGCAGCACAAACTAATCATTAAAAATATAAATATACAGGGCCTCCCTGGTGGCGCAGTGGTTGAGAGTCCGCCTGCCGATGCAGGGGATACGGGTTCGTGCCCCGGTCTGGGAGGATCCCATATGCCGCGGAGCGGCTGGGCCCGTGAGCCATGGCCGCTGAGCCTGCGCGTCCGGAGCCTGCGCGTCCGGAGCCTGCGCGTCCGGAGCCTGTGCTCCGCAACGGGAGAGGCCACAACAGTGAGAGGCCCGCATACCGAAAAAAAAAAAAAAAATATATATATATATATATATATATAAATATACAGTAATATGTAATATAAATATAAAATGTGTAATGCATATAATACAGATATACTTGTTCATATTTAAATACATATTTAACATATATTAAATAAGTATTTAAATACATTCACAATTTTCAAAATAAAAAGCAACCTCAAATGAATGTATTTTGTGTGCCATACAATAGAACTTATAGTAACACAGTTCTTAATTTTATTTCGAATACAAGTTGCAAACATTTTCCTTGAAGTAATGTTAACCACTGAGTATTACTGGAGAAGACGCCTGACTCTTACAAACTAGTGTTACAGGGAGATTCTATCTATATGACTCTTACATAGCAAACATTTTAAACAGTAGTAAATAAATACATAAAGAAGACACACAAAAATATTTTGTCCAGGTTCTTCCTCTCAAAGGTTGACTGGTTTCTGCAGTATCATACAATATTGACTCTTTCTTCAACATAAACTCAAAGAAAAATATATTTAATATATTTATAGTGATATGTCACTAAAACATAGATATCTATGACTAATTTTTAAATATTTCATTGAAGATTATTTTTCCCGAAATTGCATTCTTCCTTTTGGGGGCAGTTTATTCGATTGCTGAAATTTCACTGAATTGTAAACCTTCAAAGACTTAGAGGCAATAAATTGAATATATTTAATTTTTGGAACAATATTCTTAATAACACTTTTATTTAGTATGATTTACTCTAAAATTCTAAACATGCAGACCAACAAGCTAAAAGATACATAGAAAATTCATTAAGCATTATTAGAAAATTTAGAAGTTTATTTCATTTTATATTTATTGTCTGAAACGTATTTTTTTAATTCTACATGTTTATTAAGCACCACTATTATGTGCCAGTAACTGTTCTAGACACCTGGGATACATCAGTGAAAAACCTGATGGAAATGCCTAACTTCTTTGAAAATTTGATCATAACTTTGTACAAATCTCTTACACTTGTATAAGAGATGTGTGTAACTACTTAACTAGAATTTAAAGAGCATCATATATTTGTTATTCATCTGGCTTTTATAAGAGTTTAATCGTTTTTCTTTAAAGCCCTATGGTTGTTAAAAAGGTCATAATGCCATTACAACATCAATTTTACTTTGTAACTACAAAGCCATGTATCTCCTTTGGACATTTTTAAATTTAATACAAGCACTTTAATTTTATCACATTATTTTTGTAATTAACTTTTATTGAGTTCAGTTTCATCATGTTACTTAAGTTTATTTAATTAAAATATTTGTTTGACTCATTAAAACAAATTACAGATAAGTGATTAAAATGTTCATTTTATTCTGCCACAAATGTATCATAATTAATGGCTCAGTTATGGGTTGATCAATCTGTTGCTAGGGCCAGTACTACAGAGAAATTTGTTATGTTATTTTTGTATTAGTTTCAACTAAGTATCAACTATTATATTTACTGCTTATACCTTTTTATATGAAAATATGTATTTTATTTCCAAGACGAAGTTTTTTGAATTTACTATTTTATATTCCATATCCTTATATTGGTTTTATGTTTGATAATTGATGGCTTAAAAATTACATCAAACTGATCATTTAACAAATTAACAATTAACTGTTTTCAATAATTTTAGAAATTATAATTGTATCCAAATTACTTCATCTTTGCCATTTTCCACCTAGTTTGTTTCACAAGTTAATTCATCCCAACAGAGTTTTAAACTGTGTGTGCACATACATGCATGCAAGTCTGTGACATCAGTTTAATGCTAGTTTCTTAATGAAAATATTTTTCTATCAGGTGATAAAAATACTGTGAATTCAGAAGATTCCTAATATTTTCCTCCACTTTGTCAACTCAAATGGTCAGATGTATATCCCCATATTCCTTGGGAGATTCAATCATACTTTTCTTGAAAATATTCTTCTATTCTTCTTGGTTTCTAGAATATCATATATTCCTGAATTTTGTTCTTGGCAGTGGCCACTAATAGCATGCCTTGAAGAAACTTCAATAGCTTGGTGTGAAAAAGATTACAGAAATATAAAAATGTGTAACTGTGAGGCTCTGAGTATCTCCGTTTCTTATTACGAGTTACATTCTTAGGCACCAATGTGATTCTCTTTCTCATGCTATAAAATGCTATAAAATCCAGAGCTTCTGGTTCCTTAGCTCCTCTAACCTGGGACATTTCTCATTTCCTGCGAACTGTGCCCTGCCTGTCTGAATACACATGTGCCATTATGAGGAATTGGAGCATCACTGATAAGATTCTGCATCCACAAATCTACATCCTTATTTTATATTTCTTTTACAGTGAGTGTTTGCTGGTTTAAGAGTAAACTGATATGAAAGCAACAGCAAATCAAATCTGAGTCATCACTGTTCCCAATAATCTATTCTGAATTGGCTCCCTTTGCTCTGGCTTAGTTTACAGCTCCTTCTCAGACTACTTTATTCAATCTTTTTCATGTACTCCAACTCTCACTGTTAGAGATGCAGCAAGGCATCCAAATAATTCCCGAATGATAGCAGCCAACCCAATGACTTTGAAATCTAACCTCAACCTTGACCTGAAGATATAGCATAGTATAACAAATACCTTCTTAACATTTCCACTTGGATATTCATTTGATGACAGACTTAGTGTCTGTAATACTCACTTTTGATTCCTTTCTCACTTCAATCCTCCTCCTCCCTCAATGTTCCAACTCAGTAAACAATAATACCCTACACAAACTAGGGTCTTGGCTGAATCTCTCCTGAGAGCCAAAAGGCTCAGTACCAGAAACTTTTAGACTTTTTGGAAGAAAGTAAAATTTGTGCAGAAACTCACAGGAGCAAGAATGTGAGAGAACTGGAAATTGAAAGAATACTATGAAATGTGATCCTCATACTGGCACCTTAGGAAATGAGTGCAGAAAAAGGAAGACTAAAGAAATAACTCTGTGTTTTATCCAGAAAAATCTGTCAGGAACATATGGCATGTAAGGTACAAACAATGGTGCTCCCTGGTCCAGATGACAATATGTGATGCATATTTAAGAGATTTTCTTCCAGGTTTATTTTAGAATATAGCTGGGATCAGGTGAAGTGGGGACAAAATAGAAATGAGTGGCATTTGGCATATCCAGAATTCACAGATTTTGAATCTGTGATAACCCTTAGACAAATCTCCCTTAGCAGGAAAACAGCTTTCCTCTCTAAGAGCACCAGAGAAGCATTAACCAAGAACTGAAGGCATCATGCAGCTTGAAAGAAAAGTGCATGTTTTCAACAGAAATTTGTATCAGGAATATGCCCAGGCAATATAGTGGAAGAAGATGAGTGTGACTTATTTGTAAACACAAGTATGACTTCTGAAAATCTCAGAAATATTGTTCATGGTCACTGAAGGAAGATGGATGTCCTGAATACATATGTGGAATAAATGAGCTAAAAGATGATGGTTTTTATTATCACAAATATAATATGTACATATATACTGATGAGTCTTGAGAATTCCAAGTTACTGAAGTCCTGCAGTACCATTTGTTATAGGGAATTAGAAATTGAATTAAGATTATTTCCTACAGAAAAACTTTCCAATTATTTAAGTTGGTTTAACTGATTAAATATACCAATAATTATTAATTTTGAATTTAGGGTTCTGAGCCCATGGCAGATTCATCTTAAAAATATTTTAAAGTAAAAATAAATGGATTTTAAATCAAAGATAACATTTAATGATGGTTAACTCATTTAATAATTAGTTGCAAATTAGCAGTTACTGCCTATAACATGGTCTCTCAAATCCCTCTTTGCTATTCTTTTATCGTTTGGGCACATTCTACAACTTTCTGTTACTTAAGTGTATTCAACATTCCAGACTAGTTTAAATACTTAATCTTATATCTGATTCCAAGGTTTTTCATCCATAAATTCTGTTCAGTCAGTGAATTCGAAGTAGAAATCAAGTTATGACCTTCTTTTTCCTCCCTACACATTTCTTTTCTTTTTTTTTTTTTTTTTTTTTTTTGCGGTATGCGGGCCTCTCACTGTTGTGGCTTCTCCCGTTGCGGAGCACAGGCTCCGGACGCACAGGCCCAGCGGCCATGGCTCACGGGTCCAGCCGCTCCGTGGCATGTGTGATCTTCCTGGACCGGGACACGACCCCGTGTCCCCTGCATCGACAGGCGGACTCTCAACCACTGCGCCACCAGGGAAGCCCCAGATTTCTTTTTACTGACTTCAGTTTTCCCTCTGTTGGTCACAGCTTCTCTGGCTAAAAACTGATTAGCTGTTAACACAGCCCACTCAGCCTGCTTTGCTGGGGGCTTTCTTGGTTTTAGCACTGCAAGTCTCACAACCCGGCAAAGCCCTCATTCTTGGGAAAACTGAGAAGTATTGGTCATCCTATACAGCTAATCTCTGGAGATGAGATGAGGCAGAGACAGTGTGCTGCATAAACACTTTCCTTGGGGTTATTTTGTTATGTGATCAGCTCTCTTAGTTATTTACTTGACAAGTTATTTACTTGTCCCAGAGGACACTCACACATTTTTGCCTTCCAAATAAAATTAATGCTGTCTGCTTCAACTCCTCTCTCCCTCCCACTCTCAGCTCTCTAAAATTTCCTTCCTATTCCATTTTTCTTATTTATTTAGACAGAATCAGAGACTGGCAAGCTACTCCAATGCAGAAAAGCAACCTGAGAATGGGAGACTGAAAGCCAGTCAGCTATTTGTGGCACCATCCACAATGTCTACTAGTGACCCTCTTTGGAACTTATTCCTTCAGCTGACTTTAGGGAATGATCAAGCAACTTTTTCTCCCAAGAAAAGAGGGGAAAAAACAAAAATAAAAACAAAAACAACAGGAGTGGTGGATGGGTTAAATGGGTGAAGGTGGTCAAAAGGTACAAACTTCCAGACATAAAATAAGTAAATCCTAGGCATGTAATGTACATACAGTATGATGACTATAGTTAATAATGCTGTACTGTATATTTGAAAGTTGCTAAAAGAGTAAATTTTGAAAGTTCTCATCACAAGGAAAAAAATGTGTAACCATGTGTGGTGATGAATGTTAATTAGACATATTGTGATGATCATTTTACAATACTCACATATATCGAATCATCATATCATATACCTGAAACTAATATAATTTATATGTCAATTATATCTCAGTTATAATAATATGTAAAATCATTACAACTTTGTTGCTATTTCCAAAGTTACTATCAGGAATTTAACTGTTGCTAATACTTCCATGAAAATCTGCTGCCATCACCAACACAGTTACTGACGATAATACTGTTGCCACCCCTAATAATATTGTTTCAGAAGGTCCTGTAAAGAAAAACAGGAAGAAAGCTTTTGCTTTCTAGATGTCCCAAACACTGATAAGAATAACTGAGCTAGAATTATTAATGAATTAGTGGAGGCTGGGTGTGGGCTGGTGAAAGAGTTTGGAACTCTTTGGTGGGTTCAAATATTGGTGATGGTGGTGGTATGAAGTCATTTGAAGATGCTTCTCCGGGGACCTCTTAAGCTCACAAAAAAGATTTTTGAAAATCCTGAGCAAGCATCACTTTGGTGCTGTCCTGGGGGATGGGACTAGTAGTCACTGTGAGAAAGGCGTAAAGCCCCACAAAGATCCTTCTCCCATATTTATCCTATTGAGCAAAAGGCTAAAAATATGGAAGAGGGGGGGTATGGCTACATAAACGGTCACCCTAGGGTGATAGTAAACAACAAAGGTAGTTATAGAAAAGGAACAGGAAAAAAAAAAAAAAGGTAGAAATATGTGTTGGACCCAAAACTACAGCTGTGTTAAGAGCAAGAGCGTGGAGAAGGACAAATGTCCAAGACCCAAGGATACAGTACTCACCCAAGACTGAGGCTTAACCAGAACAACATAGGACTCCACTGTACCCTCACTCTCACCCGGGCTAACAAGCAAAGAGCAATAAGTAAAAGTGAAATACCACATCAAGAGTTCAGAGCTGAACACAGGAGAGAACTTTAACAGAAAGTGGAGCAGGGACTGAGAAATATCCTCTGGCTAACCAGTCTCTACCTTAACACAAGGTATTATTAATTGAAAAATTTGAAGCTAGTTAAAGAGTAGTACTACAAATAGGTTGTTTTTGTTAACAGACACATAAAATTTTTTTAAATATTGAGAGATATGGAATCTAATGGCCACTATGAGTATGGCTTTAAATTCTCATTTCATACACATTAAATTTAAATAATTAGGTATGCATTAAAATATACTTCTCTGAATGATTAGATGCAACATAATTTTAATACAAAGGAATTAAAATTTTCAAAGAACCAGCAAGGATTGATTTTATGCATTTTTTAATTGTATAAAGTTTTTAAATATATATATAGTTTGATGGTACAGGATATTTCTTTTACTTTACTCTTAAAATACAATATTGAAAAAATGATGATAGTAACTTATAACAACTCCAAAAGTATGGAACATAGAGACCCACCTTCAAACATCCCATTATAATGTAAATACAGGGCTACTTTTCATCCAAATAAATAAGCATTTAACTTTTCCATAAGTAAAATAACTTTCAGCCTTTCTATTATGGGGTCCTTAAAATATATTTATTCCTATATGTTTTTAACAATTTTAACCTTTAGTACTTTCTTCTTTCCACACATACTGATTATTATTAAAATATGTTAATTATCAGTTGTGTGTAGGGGTATGGAAATAAGTTTGGTATAAAACTATCAGCATGTTATCTTACTTACAATCATAAGTATCTGCTAACAAACAAAGTAGGTTATATCTCTAAAGGGCAAAATCTTTGAAATGTTTTAGAAATGTTCAAAATGAAGACTGAGTTGGGATGAAAGAGGGAGGAGAAACCTAGGAAAGTATGATATTACAGAAAGCAGTTATTTCAAGGAGGAAGTACTCATCCATGTTGATTGCTACTGACAATAAGATAAGGACGATCACTACCTACACAATGTAGAAATGCAGTCATTATTAACCAACCTAATAAGAACCATTTCAGTAGACAGTGTAGGCAGAAGCCAGATCACAGTGGTTTGAGGAGAAGCTTAAAAAGTATTAATGTGTGCAAGAATTGTGGAGAAATATTTCTAGTATTGTTCTGAAAGGGAAAATTAAAGTGATATTACTAGGGAACTTAGAATACATAAGACTTATTTATGGTAATATATGTTTTTCACTTTTATTAAACAAGAAGAAGTAGGACAACCTCCTATGCTGATGAGAAGAAGACAGCACATTGCATTCCCTTTGAATTTGGGGCTGTTGAGTGGGATCCAGAGAACAGGTGAGGCATTGATGGGAAGAGAGACATTTTCTCCATTTAAACAGGTAAAGATGGCTTTTGTTTGCTTGCTTGTTTGAAGATATGGGGACATGATATTTTGAAAGTTCTGTTTCTTCAGTGTGTTATAAAAACAAGGTCAATCACTAAAAGTGAAAGAGTCAGAAGGAATGCAGGTATTTTTAAGAGGAGAGGAGAAAATGTGTAATTGCTATTTCAGGGAAGGTGTAGTGACTGTACCAAAAATAACAGGAAAAGGTAATGGAGTGTTGAGCATCAAATTAAGATTTCTTATGATAAATTCAGAGAGGTACTAATTCATTCTACTGCATGGTTTTCCCCAGAAGAGGTCAGCAGACATATAATGGTTAAAAAAATAGAAAAAGCAGAAGGGGAAAGAGAAGGAGGAGGAGGTAGAGCTGTGCTCAGCATTTTGTCTGATTCTTCTATTTAATCTTCCCAACCTCATTAAGTAGATGCTTTTTTTTTTTTTTGCGGTACGCGGGCCTCTCACTGTTGTGGCCTCTCCCTCTGCGGAGCACAGGCTCCGGACACGCAGGCGCAGCGGCCATAGCTCACGGGCCCAGCCGCTCCACGGCATGGGATCTTCCCGGACCGGGGCACGAACCCGTGTCCCCTGCATCGGCAGGCGGACTCTCAACCACTGCGCCACCAGGGAAGCCCAAGATGCTTTTATTATTTCCATTTTTATTACAGATAAGGGAGGGATAGGTATATAGAGAGGTCAAAAAAATTGTCAACATTTTAATAGTTAATAAGTGCCCAAGCCCGACGAACTCTGGACTAAAACAATACCCAGAATTTTAACCACTGGGCATTACTGCATCTATAAAATCAATAATGTGCGCTGTGCAGTTGGAGAAAAACAGGGTTTTTTTTGGCCTGAAATTGTGGATAGGTAATGAGTAATAGAGGATATAGAAGATAAATAAGTTTGTACAGGTTATATAAAGTCAAGCTAATTGAGTTCTGGGTTTTAACTTACAGAACTGCTAAAGGTTCCAGGGTTGAGATAAGGTAACACGCAAACAGGAGTTTCAGGAAATTCAGTCAGAAAAAAAGAGAGTGGAGAGACCAGTTATCATAGTTTTGTGTTACTCTAGGAATTTGTACACAATAGCTGTTGGAAAAGAAGGAAAGAAACAAATGTTAAGTAAAAGATGATAGATAGTCAAAAGGCTCAATGTAGGGATTTTTTTTTGCCTAACCTAAGAATTAAATTTTTATTCATATCAATTTGCCTGATTTCTAAATTCATCATCTTCACCACCTTCCCCCATGTCGATCTACATAGTCCTTAATGAGCCAGACTCAATGTGAGTGAACTTAACAATGTAAAGGTAAATCCAATTAATTAAATGTAAATATATTTCATATTTTAAGCAAATCCATAAATTTAAATACCTTATTTAAAGCACTGAAAGGGTACTGGTTAAAACACATTTATTCTCTAACTAATTTATATTAGTCTATGAATACATATGTGTGTATTTGGAATATAAATGGAATTTGGAATATATATGATAATGCCTGACAGAAAATGCACAGACAGTACATTTAATAATATTTATCAAGGGCTTCCCTGGTGGCGCAGTGGTTGAGAGTCCGCCTGCCGATGCAGGGGACACGGGTTTGTGCCCCGATCCCGGAAGATCCCACATGCCACGGAGCGGCTGGGCCCGCGAGCCATGGCCGCGGAGCCTGTGTGTCCGGAGCCTGTGCTCCGCAACGGGAGAGGCCACAGCAGTGAGAGGCCCGCGTACAGCAAAAAAAAAAAAAAAAAAAAAAAAAAAAAAAAAAATATTTATCATGTATTAGTTTTAAAATCAGAAAATTCATTTTGAAACTATACAACATTCTGACACATTTATATCTCAAGCATCATACATGAAAATGAAAACCTTCTCCATACAAGTAGTCTCTCACATTTGGTGAGTTCTGTGCATTTTCTGGCAGCACAGCCTTTCAGGGAAGTGTGCCCACCTGCACCCTCACTGCATTCTCAGTGCTTCAGTGGGAACTCCAGACTTTATGTCATCTTGCTCCCTGTCCCGTTTGATTGGTCCAGGGGTTTGCATTTGATCTAGTCTGGACTAAAGAGTCACTTCCTAAGAGTGATAAGTCCCTTGACAACTATAGCAACATCAAAACCCCAGGGAGAAAAAACAAAACCTGACTTAGAGAAATCCCAGCCAGGGACAGAGAGATCCTGGTGACATTCAATCTTTATCATAGTCCATTCTGGGTCCCACTACATACCTGGTTTGACTGCTGAACACTTTGAGGATTTTGTCAGTCAGTTGAGGGCCCATTTTCTGATGCTAGTCAGATTTCTGCCACTTGAAACACAAAATTAATATAAACACCTGGTCTGTATCAGGCAGTGTGCAAAGAGTTAATTGAAGATTGTGTAATGTTGGCTTGGGGAGAAATAGTTTTAAAGAAAACAAGAATAAAATGCATTTACCCTTTAAAAATACATTCTGAGTGGGATGGTTAAAAATTTGACTTTCGGCCTACTTCAAAACACTCCAGGTTATAAAATATTAATGTCACAAAGTAAGTGGAGCTCATCTCTAATGAGTAGATGTCAATAGATTAGCATAGTAAGTATGGGATGACAGCATGCTTACAACAGACATCTGTAAAATTATTGCTTTTCATCTACATTAATTTGCTAAATGACTGTCATGCAAATAGCCCCAAACCAGAAATAAAGAAGGCATTCCAGAATCATTAGTAAATTAGACCTTGGTTACCTGATTTAAAAATCAAAAAAGAAATTGTGTTGGTGCACAACCTATAGTACTAGAATGTAATGAGGATGTTAAGTCAGAAGAAACCAAGGCACTTTTGTGTCCAAGGAGAATTTCAGAGAATGACTGCATACTGGGTTTTTTTGGGGGGGTTCTTTGTTTTTTTGCGGTATGCGGGCCTCTCACTGTTGTGGCCTCTCCCGCTGCGGCACAGGCTCCACACACACAGGCTCAGCGGCCATGGCTCACGGGCCCAGCCGCTCCATGGCATGTGGGATCTTTCCGGACCCGGGCACGAACCCGTGTCCCCTGCATCGGCAGGCGGACTCTCAACCACTGCGCCACCAGGGAAGCCCTTGCATACTGTTTTTAGTGGTTATTGTTGGCTATTTAAAAAGAGATTGATGTGTATCACTGTGTTGTAAAAGAATGTTTCACATGCTATGACACAGTAGTTACCTCCAAATTTCTGCCTATGGATATGAATCTGTATATTGAGATTGTTGCATTGTACTGAGTTTATACAGGCCCCATAGCTACTGCAACCATCTTGCTGAGAAGTTGATGTCAAAAAGGGGGAAAAAAATGAGTGAAAATATAGGAGACTGGGTAAATAAATACCTATGTGGCTCTGTTTCTATGTATCACATGTGCTTGTCAAATTTAAAAAAAATAAAGTATGTGTCGATTAAAAAAGTTTATGAGACTTGCTTCACCTTAAACCAATGATACTGTTAAAGTGTAGCTGTGTTTACATTCTCTATTAAAAGGAAATTCAATTCAGGTAGATATTTTATTATTGGGATGGTATTTAGTGTTTAATAAATTGTTTACTGAATTTAAAATTTTAAACATTAGTTTGAATGTGTGATCAGAGTTCAAAATATTAGATACAAGAACTCACAATTGCTTACTATCTCAAATTCAGCCCTATGATGAACAGAATGCATAATGTATGATAATAATAATATTACAACAACCACTAGTCATAGCCTGGACACTGTGCTAAACTCTTTGACAATATTATGTTATTTAATCTTCCAAAAATCACATGAAGGAAACATTATGGTTCTCCCATTTTATAGAGGAGAAATTCTTTATGAAGATTTAAGTAACTTTCCTGAGATAACAAGCAGTGTTGGGACTCTCCTTAGATCCAACTCCAATGACCACACTCTTAACTATGCTACAATATTATTTAAAGTCAGGCACCTATTTAACCAGGTTCCTGTTCTTTCCCATCCCTATGTGCCCTGTGCACAGCACACCAAGT
Organism: Mesoplodon densirostris; assembly: GCF_025265405.1. NCBI lineage: Eukaryota > Metazoa > Chordata > Mammalia > Artiodactyla > Ziphiidae > Mesoplodon > Mesoplodon densirostris. The sequence goes on from NC_082672.1 coordinate 56,474,001, forward strand.
CTTCTAATTCCCTGACTCTGTATCTGTATATATGTAATAATGCCCTATTTTGACTCTTTCCCTCTACTCTCCCTCTACTAGCTACTGTTAAATACCCATGAATAGTCATGGAAGGCTGAAAGAAGAAAGTGGTATTTCAATAAAATACCACTTTCTTCTTTCAGCCTTCCATGACTATTCAAAACCTCATTGACTTCTCCTAATGTTATCTTTTATAAAGGATCATTGAATTTTGCTCTCAGTCAATGTTGCCTTGTTACTAATTGTGCCAGTCTTGACACTGCAACAGAACTGAACCACCAAACATTAGTGTATCAACTATGTTTTTAGTCAGGGAAACATAAACACTTGAATGTTATGGGGAAAAGTATTACAGAGACGTGGCCTTATGCAAATATAGGAAGAGCTCAGGAAGTGAAGGCCTAAAAGAGTTGGGGAGGGGGAGAGGAGGGCACAGAGTTAGGGAAACTGACAAGTCATCAACTAGTCCTTCTGAAGCACCCTCTGGGGTGAAAAGACTGGGACATGATGGAAGCCAACTACACAGAGCTGTCAAAGTCAGACTGCAAAACGGGAGCTTGTGCAGTCTTGAATGGGAATATGTCGCTTCTGTGCAGTCTGCCGATGGACGTGGGGCTGCTGTTGTACAGCAGAGATGACCTACAACCAGAAGAAAAGCTGGACGAGGAGCAGAAAAGCAAAAGGACAGGCTAGAGCCCATCCCCCTACCTGTCATTGCCATCTGACCGCAACAGAGATTTAAGGTCACTATTTTAGTTTACCTTCCAAATCTCATACAAATTATTTTCTGGCCATCTTTACTCTAGCATAATACAGGAAAGGAGATTCTCGGATTTACTAAATTGACAATGGAATTTAGCACAACAAATTAAATAGTTATATCTCTGAGTCCCCACTCCACCTAAGAGTAATAGACATTTGCATTCACTATTTATACCCTTATTGATTGCCCACATACTTATTTGTCCTATGAAATGGAAATAAGCAATATTTTGGAAAACATATTATTGTGCAGCCTGTAATGTAAGTATACAGAAAAAACCAGTCCTTGATGCTTAACATATATAAGCTTAGGCAATGTGTATTTTTATGTCAAATACTCATAGAAAACTAAGTATCTAACAATAGTCTCCGTTAAGTAGAAACAATGTTTTATTTATTTTCCTTTCTTTTTAAAATTAGGTCTGAGCACTAAAATAGTCATTTAAAACAGTGATGCAAATGTCAGTTGTGTTTCAGTACCCAAACTGTCCCAAACAAATTGTTTATATAGGAAATAATTCTGTTGTATTGAATCATCTCTCAATATTATGCTGTTGTCAAAAAGTGATGAAAAATATAAACAATCAGACATGGTAAATTTGTTTTCATTAGAAAGGTTTTCAATTGTAATTCTGTTTTGCTTCCTAATCTTCTTACACGTAAGCTCTAGGAACTACTAGAAGATGAGAGACACACAGATTGCCTCTCTGCTTCTTATTTCCTTCCCCTGAGATTTTTCTGCTGCTTCCAAAGGCTTAAAATAATCTCTACGTAAACAAATCTATTCTTTTGTCTTTCTTAGCCTTATCTGTCAAGTCCATTTCAAGAGTATAGGTATGACAAAATAATGATATGGATTGAAAACTTCACTAAAACTTATACCAGACTTGAATATTAATGCAGTAAGTGCTTGGCTTTATAGATACAAATCACAGGATAGGGCCATACTGATATTTCTTATACATAAGATAATAGATCTTATATTGGTTTCAGTAAAACAAACACGAGACAAAACAAAACAGATTTTATGTAACATCTAATAAATTTATTCAGTGTTATAAAGTGCCTAATGGAATTTTTCTATATCTATTATGTTGAAAAGCTTAGCAATATATATTTCATGCCCACAAATTATACTGGGACAAAAGTAATCAAGACATTCAGAAATACCTTGACAGTATACTCATCATATCATCAGAGCATATAAGGCCTGGAAGCCTGAATTGGGCACTATCCAGAACATTCAACTAGATAACTAGATAGATAATAGATATGAATAATCTTGCAGGTATAATTAACAGTTTCTAAAGCTTGTACACACACACACACACACATATATCTTATATACAGACATACAGACATACACACACTGCTCACACATACACACACATATATACATATACATACATATAGATATAAAACATTAAAATTGAGAAAAAAATGAGACCACAAAAATTAAATACCCTATACATATAGGTGTTTACCAAAAAAACAGCTCCTAAATGTAAACACATACATTTTTATTATAATATTAGGTGGTGAATTCAGAGAAGGAAATTTAGATATTTAATCCATAAAGATTCATAAACTCCTATTTTCTCCTTTGTTCTTTAGATTTTTTTTGAATTTTGTTTTTTTTATAGAGCAAGTTCTTATTACTTATCTATTTTATACATATTAGTGTGTATATGTCAATCCCAGTCTCCCAAATCATCTCACCACCACCACCCCACTCCCGCTTTCCCCTCCTGGTGTCCATATGTTTGTTTTCTACATCTGTGTCTCTATTTCTTCCTTGTAAACCAGTTTATCTGCACCATTTTTCTAGATTCCACCTATATGCATTAATATACTATATTTGTTTTTCTCTTTCTGACTTACTTCACTGTGTATGACAGTCTGTAGGTCCATCCATGTCTCTACAAATGACCCAATTTCATTCCTTTTATGGCTGAGTAATATTCCATTGTATATAAGTACCAGATATTCTTTATCCATTTATCTGTCGATGGGCATTTAGGTTGCTTCCATGACCTGGCTATTGTAAATATTGCTGGAATTAATATTGGGGTGCATGTGTCTTTTTGAATTATGGTTTTCTCTGGGTATATGCCCAGTAGTGGGATTGCTGGGTCATATGGTAGTTCTATTTTTAGTTTTTTAAGGAACCTCCATACTGTTCTCCATAGTGGCTGTATCAATTTACATTCCCACCAACAGTGCAAGAGGGTTCCCTTTTCTCCACTCCTTCTCCAGAATTTAGTGTTTGTAGATTTTTTTTGTGATAGCCATTCTGACTGGTATGAGGTGACACCTCACTGTAGTTTTGATTTTCATTTCTCTAATAATTAGTGAGGTGGAGCAGCCTTTCATGTGCCTCTCGGCCATCTGTATATCTTCTTTGGAGAAATGTCTATTTTGGTTCTTCTGCCCATTTTTTTTAATTGGGTGGTTTGCTTTTTCAATATTGAGCTGAATAAGCTGTTAATATATTTTGGAGATTAATCCTTTGTCCGTTGATTCGTCTGCAAATATTTTATCCCATTCTGAGGGTTGTCTTTTCCTCTTGTTTATAGTTTCCTTTGCTGTGCAAAAGCTTTTAAGTTTCATTAGGTCCCATTTTTTAATTTATTTTTTTTATTTCCATTACTCTAGGAGGTGGGTCAAAAAAGATCTTGCTGTGATTTATGTCAGACAGTGTTCTTCCTATGTTTTCCTCTAAGAGTTTTATAGCGTCCAGTCTTACATTTAGGTCTTTAATCCATTTTGAGTTTATTTTTGTGTTTGGTGTTAGGGAATGTTCTAATTTCATTCTCTTACATGTAGCTGTCCAGTTTTCCCAGAACCACTATTGAAGAGACTGTCTTTTCTCCATTGTATATCCTTGTCTCCTTTGTCATGGATTAGTTGACCATAGACATGTGGGTTTATCTTTGGGCTATCTATCCTGTTACATTGATCTATATTTCTGTTTTTGTGCCAGTACCATATTGTCTTGATTACTGTAGCTTTGAAGTATAGTCTGAACTCAGGGAGTCTGATTCCTCCAGCTCTGTTTTTTTTTCCCTCAAGACTGCTTTGGCTATTCAGGGTTTCTTGTGTCTCCATACAAATTTTAGGACTTTCTGTTCTAGTTCTGTAAAAAATGCCATTGGTAATTTGATACGGATTGCATTGAATCTGTAGATTGCTTTGGGTAGGATAGTCATTTTCACAATATTGATTCTTCCCATCCAAGAACATGGTATATGTCTCCATCTGTTTGTGTCATCTTTGATTTCTTTCATCAGTGTCTTAGAGTTTTCTGAGTACAGGTCTCACCTCCTTAGGTAGGTTTATTCCTAGGTATTTTATTCTTTTTGTTGCAATGCTGAACGGGATTGTTTCCTTAACTTCTCTTTCTGATCTTTCATTGTTAGTGTGTAAGAATGCAAGAGGTTTTTGTGTGTTGATATTGTATCCTGGTACTCTACCAAATTCATTGATTAGCTCTAGTAGTTTTCTGGTAGCATCTTTAGGATTCTCTATGTATAGTATCATGTCATCTGCAAACAGTGACAGTTTTACTTCTTCTTTTCCAATTTGTATTCCTTTTATTTCTTTTTCTCCTCTGATTGCCGTGACTAGGATTTCCAAAACTATGTTGAATAGTAGTGGCGAGACTGGACATCCTGTCTTATTCCTGATCTCAGAAGAAATGCTTTCAGTTTTTCACCATTGAGAATGATGTTTGTCGTATATGGCCTTTATTATGTTGACGTAGGTTGCTTCTATGCCCACTTTCTGAAGAGTTTTTATAATAAATCGGTGTTGAATTTTGTCAAAAGCTTTTTCTGCATCTACTGAAATGATCTTATGGTTTTTATTCTTCAATTCATTAATATGGTGTATCACATTGATTGATTTGTGTATATTGAAGAATCGTTGCATGCCTAGGATAAATTTCAGTTGATCATGGTGTATGATCCTTTTAATGTGTTGTTGGATTATGTTTGCTAGTATTCTGTTGAGGATTTTTGCATCTATATTCATCAGTGATATTGGTCTGTAATTTTCTTTTTTTGTAGTAGCTTTCTCTGGTTTTGGTATCAGGGTGATGGTGGCCTCATAGAATGAGTTTGGGAATGTTCCCCCCTGTGCAATTTTTTGGAAGAATTTGAGAAGGATGGGTGTTAGCTCTTCTCTAAGTGTTTGATAGAATTAACCTGTGAAGCCATCTGGTCCTGGACTTAGTTATTCTGCTATTGATTCCTTCTAGTGTATTTTTCATTTCACTTATTGCACTGTTCATCTCTGTTTGTTTGTTCTTTAATTCTTCTAGGTCTTTGTGAAACATTTCTTGCATCTTCCTGATCTTTGCCTCCATTCTCTTTCTGAGGTCCTGGATCATCTTCACTATCATTATTCTGAATTATTTTTCTAGAAGATTGCCTATCTCCATTTCATTTAATTGTTTTTCTGGGATTTTATCTTGTTCCTTCATCTGGTACATAGCCCTCTGCCTTTTCATGTTGTTTATCTTTCTGTGAATGTGGTTTTCATTCCACAGGCTTGAGGATTGTAGTTCTTGCTTCTGCTCTCTGCCCTCTGGTGGACGAGGCTATCCAAGAGGCTTGTGCAAGCTTCTTGATGGGAGGGACTGGTGGTGGGTAGAGCCAGGTGTTGCTCTGCTGGGCAGAGCTCAGTAAAATTTTAATCTGCATGTCTACTGATGGGTGGGGCTGAGTTCCCTCTATGTTGGTTATTTGGCCTGAGGTGACCCATCACTGGAGGCTACAGGCTCTTTGGTGGGGTTAATGGCAGACTCCTGGAGGGCTCATGCCAAGGAGTACTTCCTAGAACTTCTTCTGCCAGTGTCCTTGTCCCTGCAGTGAGCCATAGCCACCCCTGCTTCTGCAGGAGACCCTCCAACAATAGCAGATAGGTCTGGCTCAGTCTCCTATGGGGTCACTGTTCCTTCCCCTGGGTCCTAATGCACACACTACTTTGTGTGCCCTCCAAGAATGGAATCCCTGTTTCCCCCAATCCTGCTGAAGTTCTGCAATCAAATCCTGCTAGCCTTCAAAGTCTGATTCTCTAGGAATTCCTCCTCCCATTGCTGGACTCCCAGGTTGGGAAGCCTATTATGGGGCTCAGAACCTTCACTGAAGTGGGTGGTCTTCTGTGGTATAATTGTTCTCCAGTTTGTGAGTCACCCACCCAGCAGTTATGGGATTTGATTTTATTGTGATTGTGCCCCTACTACTCTCTCATTGCAGCTTCTCCTTTGTCTTTGGATGTAGGGTATCATTTTTGGTGACTTCCAGTGGCTTCCTGTCAATGACTGTTCAGCAGTTAGTTGTGATTCTGGTGCTCTTGCAAGAGGGAGTATTGAAGGACATCTTATTTGCTTCCAACTTTTGGTGATAGTGTTCTTTAGATTTTATACATTGCTATAGTATTCTAAGGGAATTTCTAACCAAGAATTTCATACATTTATAACTGCAATCAATGCAGGTGTAATTACAGTTATGAATGTAAATGATTAGTCATTTAATGAGTGGAAAATAATCTGATTTGTTTCCTTCATTTCTTTAAACTTAGGAGTGAATATATAGATTTTAGAATAAATGAATGAATGAACAGACAAAGCCTGGATATAACTAGCATTCTATGTGAGAAATCTATTTCCAAGTTCCATGATAAAAGAAGAAAACAGAAATATGAAAAATGTGAATACCTTTTCTCTTTAATTATTCCTATATTTTATTTATAAAATCAGCAGATTTTTATTTGTGAGCATGTTTTTCTTCATGAGTATACAGCAAATGAATCCATGTAAAAAATTCACAGTGTTTGGGTGATAGAAATAAGCATACTTTTAGTATTATATAAATAAAACACTCATGTGGCTTTTTTTAGGATTTATAGTGCAACCTGAGTTTCTCTATAGTCAACTATTCTTCCCCTCCTTAAATAAAGAATGGCTATATATTTATACATGTATATGTACATATGTGTGTGTATACACACACACACACACACACACACACACACACATATATATATATATATATATATATATATAGAGAGAGAGAGAGAGAGAGAGAGAGAGAGAGAGAGAGAGAGAAAGCCTATTTTATCCATTCACCTGTCAGTGGATATTTAGGCTGCTTGCTGAAATGGAATATTATTTACCCTTAAAACAAGAAGAAAATTCTGCCATTTGTGACAATATGAATGAAACTGAAGTGAAACAAGCCAGACTCAGAAAGATAAATATTACATGATCTCACATATATGTCGAATCTAATAAACAAAACACAACACAAAAACACTAAACTCATAGTAACAGAAATGGTGGTTACCAGGGGCTGGGTCATGGGAGGATTAAAAAAATAAAGAAAGAATAAAAGTAAAAAGATGGTTGCCAGGTCCTAGGGATAGGGAGTCATTGGGAGTTATTGTTCCATGGATACAGAGCTTCAGTTTTAAAGATGAAAAGAGTTCTGGAGTTGAATGGTAGTGATGTTTGCACAATTTAACTACACTTAATACCACTGATTTGTACACCTAAAAATGGTTACTATAGTAAATTTTATGTTAGGTACATGTTACCACAATAAAAAAAGGAATGATGTTCTCCTGCCATCTATGAAATGTTCCCAAACTATGAGACATCGTTAATCTTAAAAAATTTTGTGCCTTCATGTTTGTCTCACTATCATTATGCATTTTAATTTTTTATGCCTCCACGAGGCCAAAGGAAAAGAATTGAAAAAAATATTGAATATTCTTTATAACTGCAGACATTTTTGTAGTATTTATTTGTGTTTATGTTTAATAAAAAGAAATCCAAATTACAGGGATCAAATATAAGAAATAAAAATTTTTTGTTAATATTTCAGTTTTCCCAAAATAAACTTGATGGAGTCCATATCAAAATATTTTGATATTTTGGTTCAACTTATTAAAATACATGAATTATATAATTAAGTCTTATATAGTTAGATAGTCATATTTATTTCTCTCTCAACTTAACTCCAGGAGACTTTAGTGATAAAGAATGAAATTGCCTGGCCTTCGTAAATATAGGCACAGGGCTTTCTACAAATAGTATCTTTACACATGTCAGTGCACTGCAGTTAGGGTTGCCAGATTTAGAAGACAAAAATATAGGGTATCCAGCTAAATTTTAATCTCATATAAAGTATAAATATTTTTTAGTATAGGTATGTCCCAAATATATGAATGGGACATATTTATTTTTTAAAAATCATTGTTTAATTGAAAGTAACATTTAATTTGGCAAACTACATTTAATCTGGCAACGCTGGCCCCAATCCTAACTTAAAACACTCTGACTATTTTAATAGCTATTACTTTCATGGTCAGGCAGAATTGTAAGTGGTTCTCAGATGTGGAAAACTACTGAAAGCTTCAAATAAGACCACCAGGCTGCTTTTGTTTTCCATTTAAAATATGCCAAGCAAAATGCCTTTATAGGTGGCAATATATTACAGGAGCTCACAAATCTTCAAATATAATGCTTGAAATATGAGCACATCCTTTTATTGCACATTCTGATTTATTTGGCAAGTTTATTGATTACTAAATACAATTATGCACATCTGCTGGAAATTCAACTAGTAAGAAGAGTTAAAACAAAACAAAGCCCAGAAATTAATTTGTTCCTTTGTATTCTGGAAAGAAGCAAATTGGACCCACTCCTGCTTTTTCTCCTCAGACAAGTGAATTAAGTTCAATGTCTTTGTCTCCCAAGATATAAAATGGGAACGTCTTATGCATTTCCTATTCTTAGGTATTTGGAAGTGAAATTATGATGATAAATGTGGGAGCTAAATTTGAAGTAAAAACAGTGTCATGCATATGAGAAAAAATATCCAAATATGTCATGGATTTTAGTCACTGAAATGAAATAATCTGAAGATTGTTTAGTAAAGGAAAAATATCTTATTCCTCGCTGTACATGTGAGGAATCTTTTCTCAAAGTTAAAGCACAGGGTTTCTCTGGTGGCACAGTGGTTGAGAGTCCGCCTGCCGATGCAGGGGACACGGGTTCGTGCCCCGGTCTGGGAAGATCCCACATGCCGCAGAGCGGCTGGGCCCATGAGCCATGGCTGCTGAGCCTGAGCGTCCGGAGCCTGTGCTCTGCAACGGGAGAGGCCACAACAGTGAGAGGCCTGTGTACCACAAAAAAAAAAAAAAAAAAGGTAAAGCACAGTGAGACATATCATTCGATTATTCCACTTTTGCTTAACATTGTTTTTCTTGGAGGAATTTAAAAATGCTTATGGACATAATGATAATGTCACCATAACTGAGTTTGTGCTTCACATTAAACATTTGAAACAATATTATGGTAAGATGGTTTTTTCCTGCTAAAATATGATACACAGACATTAATGTGAATCAAGAATTATCATATTGATACAATTTACATTTTTATAGATATAACTAGCTTAGTTTTAAAATGATACATATGACATTATAACAATAATTTTTGAAGCAATTTAAAATCTCATTTTGAGTTCACTGAAGTTATTGCATTCTCAGTCATTCACTGTTAATAGCTGTTAATAGTGATTTACATTTATTTGGTTTTATATGCAGAGAAACAGATTGTGTGTATAAGACTGTCAAAGAAAAAGAGAGAGAACAAGAGTGATATTTTTAAGGAGTTAATAGAAATAAATAAAACCAGAAGAAAATGACTATGGTAATGAACTTGAATCAGTAAAACTCTGAATTAAGATAATTTAGTGGCCTCTTAAGGAACAATGGTGAGAGAAATTGAAATTTAGCTGGTCCCAGTAAAACATTACAATTATACCAGATTATCAGTCAAAATCAGCATGTGCAGATGCCAACTACATTCTAGAGTAAACAGGACTAGTGTTATCATGAGACGAAACCAGAAAATATAAAGTTCAAAGAGGTAGAGCTTCTTGAAAAATAAAATAAAGAGAAAAAGGTGACAACACCAGAGGAAAGACAGTGTTCGAATGTGCAGAATCTTTTTATTTTTCCAATTTTGGTTACAGCCTCTCACATAGGAATAAGTAGAATTTTTAAAATGACAGATGACAGATAGATGGTAGAGATAGATAGATAGATAGATGTGTGTGTGTGAGTGTGTAGTGAAGTCAATAAACATAGACCACAAGTAAATGATAATTACTACACACTAGAAAAATAACATCTTAGTCACTTTAAGAAAGCCATTTTTATTATAAAAAATCAAAATATTCACAGTTTAATTATTCCTCTTTCCATTGTTTAAGGTGAAAACTGATGTGTTCATTTTTATTATATTTTTGATACTAAAACTTCCTATATATGGATCATACATATTTTCCAACGTTTTAATAAGTTTCTATGTAATTAATAGCATCATTTCTCATGAGAGTAGGAATCAGTAAAAATCTGTTACTTTCAAATAAACTATTTTAAGTCACATAAGTATTTTTTCCATAAGAAATTTGAACAATCTGGAACTGTTTACACTGTTGAATTCTTAAGCAATACTATGATGTAGACTAAAGAAAGGCAAACTTCTGTTCTTGAACTACCACCAACTCCCAATTTATGGGTTTTAGCATGGAATTATGGTAGATGCTTCTACCTCTCTGATTTTGGGTGTTCTTAAAATATTATAAGTTTGTTTTTTAAATGGTTTATACATTTTACTCCCTTATTTTAGTTTTTATTTTTGCTTATCTGTCTCTTCCTGGGGATAAATAAAAATATATGAAAAACTGTACCAAATTTACTGTAACGATTGATTTTCTAAGTTCCTGATGTGATCTTTTGACAGATATAGAGAACACTCTAATAATTTGGTTTTAACAGAACATATACATAAGAGGTGGGTTTTTTTTGCATAAAGTGGGCTCTAGAGGGTAAGGAAGAACACTATTAATTTTCTGTCTCTTTAGAAGCTTTCCTCTATGACTCACATTGAAATATCTTCTAATGTATATAGAAAACTGTTTTACAATTTAAAACGTGTTCAGAAATTCCACTAAATGTGAATAGCTAACAGCCACTGGGCCATGATCAATTTGAAGCCAAAAAAGGAAATGATGAAAACTATATACAACCTTAACTTTTTGCCTCACTTCTACCTCTGGAGGTGGTAGAATAAGAACACCAACCGTTGCATAAAATATATAAACCAACTGCTTGAAGACACTGAGAACAACCATGACCAATGACATCAAGACCTTTGACGTCCAGAGAGAAGGGTGGCACACTGAGGTGAAGGCCTAAATAAACTTCTAATTTTCCACCAGTTTATGTGGATAAAGGATTTCAAGATCTCTTTCTCCTTCTCTGTGGGAGACTGAATTTTGGTTAAACTTCTACATTTTACTACAAATTTGATAAAAATGGAATATCGCCTTGTTACTAGGCAAACTGCTTATGGTAAAAATGACTTCCAATTGGAAATTGCATCTTGACTTGGGATAGTTGAACCAGTTATAAATAACTACTGGGAAGTCACACATTTGGGCTTCCAAAAGTGGAGTGTAACTTGTAACTAGGTTTTCCCCTTGCTGGGTGCATAAAGCTTTGCCCATGGAACTATTATAAGAGAGAATAGTCCCTAAAAGTGTGTCTCATGTATTACCCACTCAAGAGGTCTCATTCTCTCACACCTGAGTCTTCATTTGGAATCCACCTTAAAAGGTATGTTTGATGCAACTTCCCTGGTATTCTGGGTCTCCTGCACTGTATATAAAATAAAACCAGTACCAGGAGTAGTCTATTATAATGGTTTGAGTTTAATTGTCCACTTTAGCCTAGGACCACTCAAACTAAGTGACAATTGCAGGACAGTTGCCAATACCCACATCTGCTGATAGAGATCAAGTATAAAGTGGCACTGTGGGACATCTGAAAGTATCACTGGGTAGGGGAGACAGAGGTTGGATTTTGGAAATGGCAAAAGAGGCTTGAATTGAAGAACCAAGGAGAAATGAAACCTCAGAAAAGAGAGCCAAAATTTCTACAGTTTCCTCCCAATAACGTGTCGGCTCTTAAGCCTCCTATACACTGGTAGAGAGACAAAGAAACTAAGCAGAAAACAAATGGGGTGGTCTCATGTCACCTGAATTATTAAGTTGGAGAAGACTGAATCAAATCTTCTCTAATATATCTTGCTGCCAGAGAAAACACTCACTGGAGAAAAATATCATCTAGAGCTTTCACAGATTTTTCATATGCATTGTCTGTAATTCAATAAAAAATCAGCAAGTATGCCAACAATTGGCATTCCATGACTTAAAACTAGGGAAAGAAATAAAGAGCAAACAATGAAACACACAAAAAAGTGTGGCTACACAGATTTTCCAGAAATTGCAGTTATGGACAGACACTTAAAATAACTATGATTAATAATTTCTATAAATTACAGTATGGGAAATTGAAGATTAATAATTTTATTTAATCTACCAAGAGACAGATTACCCCCTGAATCTTTTCAAGGGAGAATTAAGTAGAAATTCTAAAAATACAAGTATTTAAAACTTAATTACATATTCAGCAGACAGGTTTGCAGCAAATTAAAAACAACAGAAGAGAAGACTTAGACAACTGTCATATCCATCAGTTTAAAAATATCCAAATTGAAGAACACAAAGAAATAAAGAAAAATATGAAAAAGCAAAAGTGAAATATTGTCACAATGAAATATTTACATATTATTGTGATCTAAGCAGCAAAAGGCACAGAGGTGATATTTGAAGAAATACTGACTTAGATTTCTCTACATCTGATGAGAGACAACAGGTCCTGGATTCAAGTTCGGTGGACCCCAAAGCAGCATAAAATGAAAGAAAACTACAAAATAGTCATACTATAATAAAATTCTTGAAACTTGAAAACAAAGTGAAAACCTTAAAAGCAGTGATTAAACACACACACACATACAGTATTTCTAATGAAATAATCTTGTGACTGATGGTAGATTTTTCAACAGAAACAGTGTTAGAAATATAAAAGTCAAATTAGATCTTTGAAAGAAATAACTGCTGACTTGGAATTCTATACCCAGTGAAAAATGCCTTAAAAATAGGAGAGAAAACTGGAATTTCAACTGAAAAAAATGAGAGAATATAAATTATCACCAGACCAGAAAAACTATAGTAAAAGGAGCACTAATGGATGCTCTCCAGACAAAAACAAAATTAATCCATGTGCAAGGAAGGAAATGTAGGAATAAATGAAAACTATTGGAAAATATAGCTATGTGTGAAAATCTAAATGTATACTGCTAAAAAACAATAATAAGAAGGCTACATTGTGGTTTTAAATTCATGTAGAATTAAAATATTTGAAAATAATAGCAGAAAGGGTAAAAGGGAGGAAAATAAAAATGACTTTAGTCCTCACCTTGTTAATCTAGCTGTACACTTAAAATGTCTGAACTTTATTTTATACTTACCTTTTAAATATGTAAAACATGAATTTCCAAATAGATTTTGAATATCAACTATTTTAAGTGTGTTACATTCTCAGAGAGATGACATGAAAGTTCCTGTCATAACTGGAGCTCATATTTGGGAGAGGGAGTTAGATTTTTTTTTAAATACATGAACAACAAACTATTAGTTCCATATATACAGAAGCAAGTACTTTTATTGAAATAAAAAATAACATTTTATGGGAATACAGAAGAAAGATCAATTAATTCCAAAGAGGGATCAAGAAAAGTTCCAAGGGGTATAATTTAAAGTTGTAAGTGAAAGGATGGTTAGAATTTCAATAAGTAGAAGGCATTGGTATGATTTGCTTAACAGAACATATTAAACTTAACAAATCATGTTAAACTATAAAACTGTTGGCTGCTTAAGCCAAGCAAAGTATGTTTAATTCTGTAACAAATACTGTTATCATATAATCAATAACATTTCATTCAACAGTGGCAACTCTGACATTTCTAAAAGTGGAATTTTTTGTTTTCCAACTAAAATGTAACCAGTTCTTGGATAACCTTTCCAACCCACAGCAGAACTTAGAGAAAAGAAAATCATTAGAACAGTGCCACAGAGAATACAGAGGGAAAAGTTATTTCTGAAATAATAGGCGCAGGCATTTTTGAAAATCATTAGAAAGATAGCAGCTTTGCTCATGTACTGCACAGGGATTCAGTCTCTGTTAGCAAAAATAGTTTTATGTATAAAAATACCTTGAAAAAGAAGATAGTGGAAGTGCTAATACTGAGTATTTGCAGCTATAGAAGCTGAGAAGTCTCTGCAATCATTACAGAATCTCTGATACATGTAAAGTGACAATTCTGCCACACAGCAGGGTGTGATACAGACAGCATTAGGCCTAAACACAGGTGGTAACGTAGCACCATGACTGAGGGGACAAAGCCATTTTTCCTAACCATGTTTGTTAAGTGTCTAATTATGAGGATAGCATAATATTTTAATTAGATTTTTTAATGATGCAAGAAAATTGCAGTTTATTCCAATGTGTAGGTTAAGAAAGTCTCAACAAATATTTGGCATAGTAAAAATTGTTGATCTTGAAAAAAGGAGAAAGGTCCATGTGTAAGATGATAAAGCTGGATGGAGACTTCAGTCAATGACACCCAAGACTGGGTCCCATCCACAGGAAAACGCTGTCCTGAATGCTTACAACAAGCAACCAGAAGCAACAGTGCAGCCAATATACAACCACATGCCTAAAGCTCAGTATTTAGTCAAGGGATAGCCAGTTATCAAAGGCGGGCTGATCCTAACTGATCCTATCTGTGGATCCTATGTAGTTTGGATAAACACTGGAGTTTAGTTATCACAGGATTGTGCCGACACAGTAAGTGATAAATCATTAGCCATCATGGAGGGATAAAAGGACCCCACTCTTTGGGTGTTGTGCAAAATAAACGAAAAAGAGAAGATGACTGTCCTTGAATAACTGCTGGCTCTAGAGCAAACCTTTTGCCGAAAGAAACTCCTATGGAGTGATATTCTAGGTTATTGAATGCCTGATAGTAAGAGGATTAAGGTAAGTCCATTTTTGTTATAGGATTAGAATGTTGACATGGAGAGAGACCTGAGAATCAAATATTGAGAGTTGAGGCTTGGGCAAAGCTCCTGCCTCTGAGGAATGGAATAAGACCAATGAAGTTAGGAACAAGACGGAATGCATTTTTTTTTTTTTTTTTTTTTTTTTTTTTTGCAGTACGCGGGCCTCTCACTGTTGTGGCCTCTCCCGTTGCGGAGCACAGGCTGTGGACGCGCAGGCTTAGCGGCCATGGCTCACGGGCCCAGCCGCTCCGCGGCATGTGGGATCTTCCCGGACCAGGGCATGAACCCGTCGCCTGCATCGGCAGGTGGACTCTCAACCATTGCGACACTGGGGAAGCCTGGAATGCATTCTTTTTGAGGCTTGACTGCAGCAATTGCAGGTCTTGGGGGTGGTGTAATAATTAAACTAAATACAGAAAACTACCAACAGTCAATATATACACATATTTCAATAGAATAAACTTAATATTTATTTCCAGTCTATCTTTACCATACATGCATTTTAAATATTCTAATATATGCATACTTTCTCCTTTACAGTTATATAGAACAGATAAAGCAAGTCCCCTTGGAACATTTCCCTCACAGCTGACAAGTGCCCCTTCACTTCTTCACCTTCAGAAGAAATCACTGTCACATGCTTAGAGTCTATCTTGCCAGATAGTTCTATTCTTTTTCCTCAGTAATACCAGTTGTTCTCCAAATTGACTATACTAATTCACTCTGCCATCAGGTTGTTACAGAAATTATTTCACCATATGCTTACAACATTTGATACTGTCAAATTTTAAATATTTTTCCAAATAGAAGAAATTCAAATAAAAATGTGATCCCAATCATTTTATATGTGGATTGCTCTGGTGCTTCTGATAAAACTGAAATAACTATGTAAATGTTGATCTATTTATGGCCTCTCTAATTTATCCCATTGATACATTTGTCATTCCTTATGCCAAAACCATGTTTTGTTGACTATAGCTTTATGGTAAGTCTTGAAATCAGGCAGTAAACTCATCCAACTTTGTTTCTTTTAAAATATTGTTTATCTCTTCTATTTCCTTTACATTCCACATAAAATTTAGGTTTAGCATGTCAGTTCCTTAAAAAAGCCCCTTGAAATTTTGATTCAGAATACAATGAATCTGTAAACCAATTTCAGGAAAACTGATATCTTAACAATATTGAGCCTTCTGGTCTGTGATCGTGATATCTCTTTCCATTTATTCATTTAGATTTTACCCAGCTTTTCTCAGCAAAAATGTTTTGTACCTTTCAGTGTAGAAACTGTGAACATCCCGTTAAATTTATTTTTGGGTTAGATGGTATTATAATATAATAATTCTACGTTCAATTGTTTATGAGAGTACATATAAATTTATAGTTTAAAATGTTTCCCTCCATCATAAAATATTGCTAAATTTACATATTAATTCTAATAATTATATAGGTTATTTAGGATTTTTGATATATATCATCATGTTACCTCTAAAACTAAGATAGTTTTTCTTCTTCACTTTCAATCTTTAACCAAAGCCCTATTTTCCTCCACCGAACACAACGTCCATATATGAAATAACTTGTGACCAACAATAAGAAGCTAGGAATAAATGAGAAATGGGATTCTCCATGATCTCCACATCTGGAGAAAGATCCCAGTGTAACATAGGACATTGCCATGGTCAGAGAGCTGTGCCAGCTAGATTGTGCAATGGCAGTTGAACAGAAAAAAAATTGCCAAAGAAATATTAAGGCTCCACTTTGAGAAGAAAAAGATATCAAATAAAAAATGACAAGTCTGGGGCTTCCCTGGTGGCACAATGGTTGAGAGTCCGCCTGCCGATGCAGGGGACACGGGTTCATGCCCCGGTCTGGGAAGATCCCACATGCCATGGAGCGGCTGGGCCCGTGAGCCATGGCCGCTGAGCCTGCGCGTCCGGAGCCTGTGCTCTGCAACGGGAGAGGCCACAACAGTGAGAGGCCCGCATACCGCAAAAAAAAAAAAAAGTCTCCCTTAAAAAGGGAACCGGCACTAATTAATACAAATTTCATGAAACAATACACTTGAATATCAAATGCTTTGTTTATTTAAATGATATGCTGAAAATTGCCATACATATGTTTATAAGGGCATTGTATTTAAAACCTAGTTAACCAAATGAGGTTATAGTTAATGTTGACAGGGAGGTTTTACATTAGAGGAAATGTAAATAAAGTCTGTTTTATATCATAAGTAATACACTTTTTGTGCAGTTTCCTCCTATTCAAAGTAAAAAGATATTTTCTTTTATTATAACATTGTACTGCAAGGCTGGGTACCAGGAGCAAGTGAAAAGGTGTTCAGAGCTAGGGTCCAAAAGGCAGAGAGAGATCTGCTGTGAAACTGAGGTTCATGAGGAAGATGTAATAACAAGTATCTAGTTTGAGAAAAGCAAGACTGAAGGGGTACAGTAATTTGAATACAACTCAATGTCTGTATGGGTTCCAGGTATCAATACCTTCAGTAGTACAGGGTTCAAGGATCTGGCAAGGAGTTTGGCCAAAGGTCAACATTTGACATAGCTCTATATTTTTAACTATGAGATCAAATCATTGATGACATGACAGCAGAAAAGTGGACACTCTGGTCTCCACAAAATGTATCAGTATTGGTATTTATATGTAGCTGCCATAGTTTCACTAGGATTCAGGCACAGTGTTCAGGAAATATCTACACATAATCAGCATCAAGCTCATCAATATTCCTCACCCTCTTAACAGAACTGTAGCAGAAGCAAGGCCTTTATCCTGTTGTGTTCCTGTTCTGCCAGGCTTGCAATGGAGCTTTCACATTTACTCAGCTAGAATTCAGGATATTGATGACCTGACATGGAATGTTCTTATCTGTCATGTTGAAACACTTGCTGATCTGATGTATCAGTCAACATCAAGTTTGCAAAATGACTGTCCACAACAGATCACATGGAAAGCCAGAATCTCAATGGGTTCTTCACAGCTGGAATCAATAAACACACAGGTGTTCTGTGTGGGGTTCTTTGTCAAAGCTTCCCTGGTGGCGCAGTGGTTGAGAGTCCACCTGCCGATGCAGGGGACATGGGTTCGTGCCCTGGCCCGGGAAGATCCCACATGCCGCGGAGCGGCTGGGCCCGTGAGCCATGGCCGCTGAGCCTGCGCGTCCGGGGCCTGTGTTCCACACCAGGAGGGGCCACAACAGTGAGAGGCCCGCGTACCGCAAAGAAAAAAAGAAGCTTTGACAACATATATGCCTGATAGAAAGTAGACCTGGGTTATTACACATTGTATTCAGCTACACTTCTTCAAAGATACATTGCTGAACTCTGGAAGCATATGAAAAGTTTGTAGAAATACCTTGGAGATTCTGTTAGTCAGGATCCAACTATTAAAACATAAATCACCTTGAGAGTTTATAATAAAGGGAACTTCATATAGGAACTGGTTACACAGGTGATGGGAAAGACTAAGAAACCAATCAGGAATAGGTAGCTGGAAAGGAAACACAAAGGTATGTTTACAGAAACCACTTTAGAGTAGAAAAGAGTTATTATAGATCATATCCTTCCCAAGATCACTTACTGACATTGACCTAGGGTAACCTAACAGCTTTGTTCCTCCCATGAATCCACATAAACACAATCATCCCCCACATACATACACAAGTGCATTCATTCAATCACATAAGCAAACCTATGCATTAAGACCTGAAGTAACAGCTGAAGACATAAAGATTCCATCTTTTACTAGTTCTTCCTATGTAAACTTTAAGGCCTTGGAACTTGGTTGACTCTTCCTTTCCTGGCCTGGATCTCCCTTTCCCCATTCAATGTGGACAGCTCATTCATTTGCTTCCACAAATACAGAGAATTGCACTGACTACACAGAATGCAACTGTTAGTTCACTTTTCTGGTCTACTGATGGACTGTGCCCAGTACAGTATTTGAGTCAGGTTGGACCCTCAGTAAAACTTTGTTAAAGAAAAATGATTAAATGAATGACTAAAATGTCCTATATCCTTGGGGGCATTTCTAAGATATATAGAGAGCTTTCAGCAGGGATTTATTAGGAGGCTGCAAGCTTCACAGAGGAAGAGAAGCTCAAGAATATTTCAAAGGATGTTTAGGAATTTTTAGATAGTAAAATAATGACAAAGGCATAATTCCTTGGATACATCTGAATATGCAAAAAAATGCAATTTTTCATGTGGAAAAGTAATCACTTGCCCTTTTTCTAGATCCAATAAGGAGAAATTGTCTTAACATGTTTCCCAAATTCTCACAGGCCTGGTCTTTATTTAAGAGCCTTGTGCATAGCCAAGCATCATTATTTTTACTATAACACCCCATAATATCTATTATCCACCAATATATCATCGATATCTATCTATATCTATATAATTTAAATGGACTCAACTTCCATTCCTCTCTTTTCAGCAGAAGTTGTAAAGCTAAAACATTACACTTACAGAGTCCTTTGCTGCTGGGATTATCAATATCATTTAGGTTATGTCAGTCAATTTCACTCACAAGAGAGTTGATGAGCAGAAGAGAGGCAGAGGTGATTCTCCATGAGCTACTGGCTGATAACTGCAGTAAGCAAGGTTATAGTTTTGCTTCAACAGAGTTCACTGGCCATTTTACAGCTTCATGACAGAAGCATATGCATTGCAACCCAAAATACAAAACTGGAGCAAACATGCTAAGATAAGAAAAAAAGTCATGCAGAAAGAAGAGGACATACAAGTGCTATTAAATAAGGGCAGACAGAGGCCAAAGTTGATGTGCTTCATGAACAGGGAAGAATATGGAAGATGGGATGGGATCCATTTCATGTACAGCCTTGCAGTCCATGGTAACAAGAAAAATTGTTACTTAATTTGTAATGAAAAGCCATTGATAAATTCAAAGAATGAAAGAATGTGATTTGATGTACATATTACAAAACTGGCTGCTGATGAAAGACTGTCTGTAGGGGGCCGAGACAGGATACAAGATAGACAGTAAAGTCGTGGAAATGAACAAGGATGATGATTCACATTAAGGTTGTAGTGAGGGAAATGCCAAGATATCACTAAGTCAGAATGCACTTTTATTTATATCTTTACATTTTCTAGTTTGGGGCATGATTGCTGTCTGCATCTCAGTCTCTTCAAACTTTGGTCATAAATATCTTAGGACTTCCTCATAGTTGCATCCATTTAACTAAGAGATAAATAATTTAAAGTCGTTTGATTTATAACACATTTCTCTAATGGAAATCCAAAACCCATTAACTGTGGTCAACCCAGACTTAGAAGCAATAGATTTTAGGCTCTGTTTCAACTTTGCATCATCATACACTCACAGTCAAACAGAAACAGCCCCAGAACACACTATAATCAGTGTAATTTTTTACACGCCAACTCACTCTTCAGAAATACTTTGGATTATTTTTACCCACTGACTATTTTGGATCATTGATTTTACATTGATTTGTGACATCACTTGGGTGAAAGGGGGAAAAAAACTATATTAAGCCTCGGTTTAAATTTGTATTTACATTAGAAAGAAAGTTAACTGAAAAGATAGGAAAAATTGGTAAAAATTAAGAAGTGGTTGTTTTCTCACTGTCGGGGCAGGATTAGACCCACTGATTTCTTCTTGGGCTGCCTTCTATAGATACATAAATTAAAAGGAGGAGGATTTTATAAACCCGTATTTTTTTCTTCTGCTATCAAAATCCTGAAAAAAAAAGTTTTATCTGGTTTTTAAAATATGGACTTTCATATGTTGAATGCTGAGATCAGGGTTAGAGTTGGAGCAAACAAAGCAACATGGTACCACAACTCACCCACTGCAGTATAACAATATGTGAAAGATGAAAAGGGTTTTTCCTAACAACACTATGACTTGAATGAAGGTTGAAAATAATAAATATTATGACCTCATATTTGGCAATTATGGGCAGATACTTTTTGGACTCTGGGAATTATTAATTATGTTGAAAATGTGTCATATCCTCCCTCCCTATTTTAAAGTAGAAAGGAAAACACATCTTAAAATCTTAAATAGGTTACACGGTATTAGGATGACATATTGTAACAGGATTTACAGCCTCTCAAAAAAACAAAAGTATCAAAAGGAAATAGGAAGCTAATTAGGAAGCACTGTTCTGTGGCATTTTCTGCGCTGTGTCATATGAAAAAAGCTTGAAAGATGAAGTTAAATGATGTAGTGTGGCAAAGCAAGCAGTTAAATATCCTCACTCTCTCTCTGGGAGTTACCTGCCAGTCAAGTTATTGACTGCAAATAAGAATAATGCATATTGCTAGCAAACATGACAGAAACGTCCTGGTATATCATTCAATAATGAGTATCATGAACTTGTCAAAACAGGAAAATGTTTTCTTGAGTTCAGTAGGTCTTAATGACTGTAATCTATGCAGTGAATTTCATACAATGTGGATCTTGAAAATATAACATACTTGAATGATCTTTCTCCAGCTGTGTGGTATAAGGGTATGGATTAAATCAGTGGTGTAAAATCTTTAATAATATAAGTATTCGTATCATCAGGATATATGTAGGAGTATAATTGTTATATAAGTACACTTTTCAAATAAGGATGTCTTCTTTGTTGTTTCAGTCTTTTTTTTTTTGAGATGTTTTTCAACATCTGATGATTCTCAGTGATTGTTTTCTCATAAATTAGGCATTAAAAGGTGACAGAAAGTTCAGATGTGTGAACAATTTATAAATAGATGGACCTTTAAGTCCACTGTGCAGCATGAGACCAGGATACTTTATGTGGAGCGCCCATCCCCATCTCCATCTTCACCAAAATCTGTATCTGTGGACTTTTTCTCTTGGACTGTTCAGTTTCCTAAAAAGTATTCTAAGCTTGGCCAGGTACGGTTAGAGGGTTTGAGGTATAGATTAGAAGATTCATGAAGTAAGGCACCGCTTCTCACCTTCCCCAGTGTTCAGTGGGCCCAGGGCAGATTTCCTCTTATTCACTTTTCCAAAGAAGTAAATTTACTTTTTCAACAGGAGTGGAGGAAGGTGGTCCTTTAGCTAGCTAGTGACAGGGTTATCAATTCTTTTCATACATTTTCACACAGCCCTCCTCTCAGCATTTCTGCCTTGCGCACATACTTTCAGAGAGATGTGTTGGTCCCAAATCACTGAGCATTTGGGGGGAATTTGTGGAAAGAGTCTATAGGATTCCTGGAGTATTCTTCACCCTCTCCTGGCCACTCATTTAGGTGCTTCAGACGGAGATATAGGTAAACCCTATGCCATTCATTATTCGTACATCTACTTTCCTTTGCAAATGTGGTTGGCATTTCTCATCTGTGGTCATCTCTGTTTCTTATATCTATCTTTATGTGTTTATTCTTTTTTATGTATATTCACTTTTGTTATATTCGAATTGTGAAAGAAGAAAGAGTAGAGACAAACATATGTATCCTATCAAAAAGTTTACTAAAATTCTCAGTTATAATATTTATTTTATTAAAAAATCCTCTAGACACTTTTTCTTTTTTCATAACTTAACATATTATGTTAAAATATCAACTAACCATTTACGTTTTCACACATATTAGTGCACAAAAATTCATCCAAAATGTATATGTTCAGTTTCTTCCTGAAATTTTGAAATATTTCTTCAGTGTGATGTTTTGAACTTGAATGTTCACAACTCTAATATCTTTATTGAGATTTTATCTTATATCAACACAAATTGTATAATGACTTCAAACCAATATTCACTTGAATTTTATTACTTCATTCTGTCCAGCAATTATGCCTTTTTTACCAGTTGATTTTACTGCAAGTTTATCTTTTATAAGTATTCTGTGGTAGTATGTGTTATTAAGAAAAATTGAAGGTATTTCACTTTTAATTCATAAGTTTAAATCTTTTATATTTATTTTCATTACAGATATACTTATTTCTAAGTTCAATGTCTAATGTTTCTTATTTTTTATATTTCCTTGATATTTTCTTCTATTCTCATCTCTTCTGTTTTGTTGGTTTTCATGTCTTAAATGATCTAGTGGGTAAATATCCTTCTTTAAAAATTCTAGATAAAGTGCATTTATCAAGGAAATGACTATATTACAGTGATTAAGTATTTACATTAGGAGTCAGATGAATGTTCCAGTATTTATATATTATTATCTCTGCAATCTTAATTAAGTCACTTATCTTTTTCTGGTCCTTATTTCCCACTTCTATAAAATGAATATACTAATAGTTGGCTTAGGAGTGTCAAAGGATGAGACTACCACTTAAGGTCTGAAATAAGAAGACAAAACTAAATTTATTGCTTATTAAGTGAGAGCTATGCCCTTTAGGTATAATCTCTCTGAATCTAAGCAGAACAGAATGCTTTTAAAATATACATTTTAGGAACTGTAGGGTTTAGGGACTGGTGGACTTTCACAGGTATGGGTGAGAAGATATCATCTGTAGAAGCATGATCAAGTAAGACTACTGTTAATTGGTTGGCACTCAGAGGTGTATCTGTGATTGGCTAACTGTGATAAGCAAGGAGCTGTAATTCATTCCCTTAGTGTGCAAAATCATGCTCAGTGAGGAAAGCTTTTGCTCATTAGATAAACAGGCTTAAAATTGGTTTGGATTGCTACTTACATCATGGTTATAAGACAATCAATCTTTTTCTAGAATCATAGGAAATTTTCTTTTTCAGGAATATGTGAACAAACTAAATCAAAGACTGAATTATAAAGGATTAAGTACAATGTACAGTTCATTTTATTTTATTTTATTTTATTTTTATTTTATTTTATTTTTTTGCTGTACGCGGGCCTCTCACTGCTGTGGCCTCTCCCGTTGCGGAGCACAGGCTCCGGACACACAGGCTCCGCGGCCATGGCTCGCGGGCCCAGCCGCTCCGCGGCATGTGGGATCCTCCGGGATCGGGGCACGAACCCGTGTCCCCTGCATCAGCAGGCGGACTCTCAACCACTGCGCCACCAGGGAAGCCCGACAGTTCATTTTAGTATTGAATACACTGTAGTTAATATTATCATTAATGTTACGGTTACTTTTCAATAAAAATATAGAAACTTAGCACAGCTTTCCCTACTATGTCTCTATATTGTGAAATTATCCTATCAAAGAAGTATTCAACTACAATGAACCTTCTCAAAACTCCAAAGTTTATATCTGTGTTATTCTCTACTAATAGAAAACATAAAGTATTAACATTCCTGTACTTTCTGTCTATAGTGAGTGCTCTTTATTTTTAGTTTATCCACTCAAAAGACATTTATTAAGTGCCAACAATATGACCATGTCTCTCTCTCTCACACACACACACACACACACACACACACAAGGGTCGGGAGGGAGAGGGACAGAGAGAGAATGTGGGGCCCAAAATGGAAAACATATTTTAAGTGAAAATATTGCACAAGTAACTCATTTTTAATATTGTGATAAGTGCTAAAATGGAATATATGGTATTGTGAGTTATGGAGAACAGGGTCATTGAGAAATGCCATTACGACTTGGACATAAAGTATGAGTAGGAGTTAACCAAGGAAGGGGTAGATTATTGGGAGAGAAGCAATCATTTCAGTAAGGGGAATGATGTGTGCAAAGTCAAGCTGCTAAAAGCCAGCCAGTGTGAGTACACAGTGAGAGGGAGAAAAACTGATAGAAAACAATTCTGGAATAATAAAAGTCTTGGATTATAGCCTAAGAACAATGGTGTGACACTAAAATTAGCAGTGTGAGAAATGACTCAATGAAACTTAGACTTTTCAAACGTGAGTAGGCATACACTTTTTCTGGTGGTTTCATGGAGATGGTGAGGTGCATAGCATTTAATATCTATTCTGAAAGCAGATTTATAGGATTTAGCGATCAACTTGATTTGGGAAATTTTTCTTAGAGAAAGTCTGGACTTCTGAGCAGAAATTTGGAAGAGCCTGCCTTATCTAGTAATGACAGCTGCTTGCAAGATGTGGTAGTCATTTCCAGTAAGAGTTTTTCTGCATAAGAATAATCAAGCTGATCTACTGAAAAACTTTCACTAATTTTCTTCCCATTTTTAATGGTAAATCACGATAATGGTATTAACTGTTTCTTTAAAATGCCTTTTTGAGCCATCTGGGTTTGCTGTTGAGAAACCAATAATATCACTTGAAATATTTTAATCTATTTGTTTTTGTCTCCCTCCCTTCTTAAAAACATGTTGCCCTTGCATCGAAATAGAATCTCAAAAAACAGAAATAAGCTTTCAGCCAGTCTTTCGCTCATTTCAAACTTGATTATCAGTAAAAAAAGAAAAGGATGTAGGAATCAAATAATGTTGAAGTCACCAAACCAGACCATAAGGTAACACACACTATAAATCATTTTTTTTCAAAATCTCAGTGTGTGATCAATAGAACACAAAGTATGTTACTAATTTATAGAATTAGAATTTAATCAGAAAAGCATTAAATTATCATTTACACTTGGAGTTATTACAGCTAGAATTGATTTAAACTACTAGTTTTGACTTATTCAGGATGACCCTTTATATATTTATATATATATACACTTTATTTTTGATTGTTATTTATATATATTAACATAGGACATCTATAGGACATCTATATATCTCTAGCTTTCACTGGTTCTTTCAATAATGAATGTGAAATTAGCCTTCGTGAAGCCTACAATAATCAGTCTGTTTGTTATGGGCATCAAGGATATTTTTAATAGTGTAAGTATCCTGGAACTGGAACTGCTAACAGAATCAAGTTTATTCAGGATTTTCATCCAAAGTTTTTATCCTGACAATCATTCTTCTGTTTTCTTCAAATACCTTAAAAATCCCAACATATCCCTGGCTATAGTTTATTTAAGCAACCATTCTACAAACAAGGGACATGCCTCTACAGCTGCAATACTGTTTATATTGCCCTTAATGATATCAAATTACTCAATTTTATTAATCTCACGCTAATATTTATTGTCTATTTCCTCAAAGGCAACTTGAGCCTTGGGAAACTTGACCCTTTGGAAATAAAAACCTGCATTAGGTCTTTATTTTGTTTTCTTGGTGCACAAATGTTGTCTGCCACTGTGGGTAAAAATACTTCACTAGGACATAAAATAAATAAAAGAAAAAGAAGCCACAAAGGAATAAACAGTACATGTTACAGAATGTAGTCAAATCATAACAGCACCATAGAATATGATTGCTGATTGGCTTGTTTACAGTGTGGTTTACTAGTGCCCTTTGATCCAGAGAGTACAGTACAATCTGCAGCTGTAGCTCTCCCCCATGCAGACTTTTCCATGGCCTTCTGAGAATTTAAAATGTACATACAATACCCTTAGCAGTTTACTGTTTTTCAGTATACTGGTACTGCTTTGTTTGTTTTTGAAGCAAACTTTTTTTTTTTTTTTTTTTGCGGTACGCGGGCCTCTCACTGTTGTGGCCTCTCCCGTTGCGAAGCACAGGCTCTGGACGCGCAGGCTCAGCGGCCATGGCTCACGGGCCCAGTCGCTCCGCAGCATATGGGATGCCCCCAGACCGGGGCACGAACCCGTGTCCCCTGCATCGGCAGGCGGACTCTCAACCACTGCGCCACCAGGGAAGCCCGAAGCAAAACATTTTAAAACAAATTGTGTTATAATGAAACAAGATAGAGGGAGAAAACAATACTTAATAGGATATATTAGAAATGTATTGAGAGACAGAGTAAATAGATTATTCAAGAAAGAATAAAATTAATAAATGTCAGTAAACTTTATCATTTTATTTGTCCCACTAATGGATAGAAAAGCATGAGTTGGGCCTCTCACTGTTGTGGCCTCTCCCGTTGCGGAGCACAGGCTCCAGATGCGCAGGCTCAGCGGCCATGGCTCACGGGCCCAGCTGCTCCACGGCATGTGGGATCTTCCCGGACCGGGGCACGAGCCCATGTCCCCTGCATCGGCAGGCGGACTCTCAACCACTGCGCCACCAGGGAAGCCCAGCATGAGTTTTTTGATGCACATAAAAACAATTTGATATTAGAGATTCATGTGTAGTGGGAGATATCTAATTGTAAAGACAATTTATGGAACTAGCTTCTTTCTACGTTATTGTTGAACTATACAGAATTAATGTCTCAGATGCTGAACTTCTTGAGAGGTATACCTATATCATGAAATATTCCACGTGGGATCACTGTGAGCCATCCATGTTAGCAAAACTAAGAATTTTAGTTATGATGGACAGCATTCCTGGCCTACCTACAGTAGTCCCCCTTATCCATGGGTTTGCTTTCTGTGGTTTCAGTTACCTGTGGTCAACCAGGTCTGAAAATATTATATGGAAAATTCCAGAAATAAACAATTTATAAGTTTTAAATCACAGGCCATTCTGAGCAACATGATGAATCTTGCACCATCCTACTCTGTCCCTCCCAGGATGTGAAGCATCACTTTGTCCAGAGTATCCATGCTGTATATGCTACCCACCCCTTAGTCACTTAGTGGTTGTCTCAGTTATCAGAGCAACTTCGAGGTATCACAGTGCTTATATTCAAGTAACCTTTATTTTACTTAAAATGGCCCCAAAGCAAATGAGTGGTGATGTTGGAAATTCAGATATTCTCTTACTGTGCTTAATTCATAAATTAAACTGTATCATAGGTATGTATGTATAGGAAAAAACATGGTATATATAGGATTCGGTACTATCCTCAGTTTCAGGCATCCACTGTGGGTATTGGAATGTATTCCTTGCAGATAAAGGGGGGCTTCTGTATTTTATTTGAGTGCAGATTGCTCTCCGCAGTTAAATGTTTGACCTCATAGAGAGATAATTAGATGATAAATAGGTAGGTAAATAATTAGAAGATGTTTGTAAGAGAGCAAATCATAAAAAGGAAATGAAATTATAACAATGCAATAGTTATAATACTAAAATTACTTTTGCATACTTTTTGTGTTCAGATATGTATGGATTTGATTTATATCCACTATAGCTAAGACACTATATAAAAAGCATGGAATTTGGATAGATGGTAATTTACTCCCTCTCTTTATCTTCTTAACACTTTTTTTTTTTTTTTTTTGGCCATACAATGGGGCAATGCAGGATCTTAGTAGCAGGATCTCAGTTTCCTAACCAGGGATCGAACCCATGCCCCCTGCATTGGGAGTGCAGAGCCTTTTTTTTTTTTTTTTTTTTTTGGCTGCGTTGGGTCCTTGTTGCTGCTCGTGGGCTTTCTCTAGCTGTGGCGAGTGGGTGTTACTCTTTGTTGCAGTGCACGGGTCTCTCGTTGCAATGGCTTCTCTTGTTGTGGAACACAGACTCTAGGTGCACGGGCTTCAGTAGTTGCAACATGCAGGCTCAGTAGTTGCAGCATACAGGCCCTAGAGCACACGGGCTTCAATAGGTGTGGAGCATGGGCTCAGTAGTTGTGGCTCGTGGATCTAGAGCACAAGCAGGCTCAGTAGTTGTGGTGCACGGGCTTAGTTGCTGTGCAGCATGTGGGATCTTCCTGGACCAGGGATTGAACCTGTGTCCCCGGCATTGGCAGGCAGATTCTCAACCACTGTGCCACCAGGGAAGTCCCAGGAGTGCAGTCTTAACCACTGGACCGCCAGGGAAGCCCCTCCTTAACATCTTTAATATCATCAATGCACACTGTAATCAACCTATCCCATGCCAGAAGTAGTCTTTCTCTGAGCAACTAATAGCCTCATGATTTTGCTCCTGAAGTTTCTTCTTTTGCTCCCATCCAATCATTTAGGAACACTATGATAGACAAAGCATAAAGAAAGTTTAAGAATACCTACTAATACAAAATTCTAAACTGAACAAATACCTAAATAGTGCTAGTCATATTCCCAACCACCTCTTCCTAAATTAATGTGGAGTGAAATGTGTTGAAAGTCTCTACATATATTCCATGTAATTATAAATTTACTTATATGTTAAGAAAAATCTAGATTTTTTTAAAGCAGGAAAATGAGAAGGATCACACAATGTATTGTAGAATCTGTCTAATTGCAATTAAATGAAGAATCAATAAGAAATAAATCCATGTTCTGCGTTTACTATTAATGCATTTTTTTCTATAGTGAATTCTTCTAATGGAATTATAAAGGTTTTTTTTTCCCCCATGTTGTTTCAAATTAATAGGTCATTAACTCAGGGCCTTATAAAAGAAAATTCACCTGACTGTACCACATAGCTTATTAAAAGATAGGCAACTTAAAAAAATTAACATGGGGCTTCCCTGGTGGCGCAGTGGTTGGGAGTCTGCCTGCCGATGCAGGGGACACGGGTTCGTGCCCCGATCCCGGAGGATCCCACGTGCCGCGGAGCGGCTGGGCCCGCGAGCCGTGGCCGCGGAGCCTGTGTGTCCGGAGCCTGTGCTCCGCAGCGGGAGAGGCCACAGCGGTGAGAGGCCCGCGTACAGAAAAGGGAAGAAAGAAAAAGGAAAAAAAAAAAAAAAATTAACATGGAGTATATTCTGGGTAAATTTAAGTGTATAGATTGAAAAATCTCAGCCGATGCTGTAGAAATGCACTGTGCTGCCATAATATGTTAGACATTATTACTTATCATTTGATGTAGCCACACAAAAGGCATAAAGAAGACAAGTCCTCCTGGAGGCCTACAATCTTAGGAAGTAAGTGTAGCAAGTAAAGTAGTTGAAAAAGGAATTACTTCACATGAAACTTTTATTCCCATTCTCCCTTTATCTTAACCATCTGTTAAAACAGCAATTTGAATGTAGCTCTGCTTTAGAGGAATTACCAGTTAGCTAGAGACCTTGATGCTATAGGTATTAGAAGTTTGTATTTAGTGAAAAGGGTACCCTTGTGCTGCAGAAAAGCACTGGTGAGTTATTCTTTCAGAAGGCAAGATTTTATGGTATTAAATTATTTTCTGTAACATTGAATGACTCAGAAATATACAATTGATCACTGTGGCTATAACATTTCAGTTCCAGTGGAGACATTTGCTCCACATATGAAAACTGAATACAATTGCATATATTACACCTAGAGAAAAGAATACTGAAAATTGTTAGTGAGGGCGGGAGTCAGTAAGAAATGAAAAACAAAGCAAAACAAAAAATCTCAAGGAGAAAGTGACACTTGAAGAAGAGAAACTGGGACAGAAATTAACATAGTGTGTTTGTGGAAAAGTGAACAGACTGACCTGAGTGTGATGAAAGGATAATTTTGAGAAGTGGGAAATAAATTTGGAATGCCAAACAGAGTAATAGTTTGGGGGATCTTAGAACCAGGACAATGAGATTACGGGCAACTCCTGTCACCCCTCTCATTGTCAGGAGAAAGGATAAGTAATATATTTAAGGTAGCAATTCTTAGAGTCAGTCTCATATTAAAATAAACAGGTATTCCTT
This sequence comes from Mesoplodon densirostris, assembly GCF_025265405.1. NCBI lineage: Eukaryota > Metazoa > Chordata > Mammalia > Artiodactyla > Ziphiidae > Mesoplodon > Mesoplodon densirostris. Next base: position 56,504,218 of record NC_082672.1, read on the forward strand.
GAGGGTAAGATTCCTTGGTTTAATATCATTGGATCTTCTTTTAGGTGAACATGATTTGAGTTAGATGAATCATATTTTAGCACAATTTTAATTGATAAGACAGGGAAATATTCTGTGGCTAAAACAGAGCAGTAGAAGTTGTGCTCAAATAGAGATACAGAATTTATTCAGTCCACTCAGAAACACACAGAAGCATGTACACACACACAAAGGGACTTAGATATACAGGATGCTTTATATTAAAAGGGCTAACCAATTGCCAAATTGTGTAATAAAAAATAGCTTTATATTATTTTCTTTCAGTATATATAATTGGTATAATGATATAAACTGAATTGAATCAATATGTTAAAGTATAATATATATAAAAATAGATTATTGAAATAGATTATTATTTGCACAGCCTGTTCCTATAATGAGTCTGTACTATATTAGTAAGACTTTTCTGAGACAAGTAATCCTAATTGCACAGCTTATTTACTACGTTTGTGTATTTATTTCTGTCATTATTTAATATGGGAATTGCACTAGATAATATTGTCTCATTCCAGTATCAATATATTCATGTATATAAATTTACCTGATTAAATATCATCTTGCATTATTTCCTTGTTTTGTATTTGTGAATTTTGCCTTCCGGATTGATTGTTTAGGTTTTTAGTATTCATGAACTATAACTTCTGGTCACTTTTCATTGCCTAGAATATAGATGCGCATGAGTTTCACACTTTTCTCCCCGAAGGTTAATTATAGGCATCAATATTCTATCGTCAATTAATTCAAAACTACCTACTGAGTCTCTCCTAGTTGCCTGACACTATATCAAGTTCTGGAGCTCTGAAGAAATTGGCAAAGCCTATACTCTTGTGGAACATATTTTGTAGGAGAAACAGACAAAAAACAGATGTGTACATGTTTTTACATAAGTCGGATATAAAGCTAATTTAGAAATCTGCAAATTGTGATATATGGTTTACAGGGAACAACACAAGAATCTGATAAAAATGAAGGTGGGGGAGGAGCATCAAGATGGTGGAAGAGAAAGACACGGAGATCGCCTTCCTCCCCACAAATACATCAGAAATACACCTACATGTGGAACAGCTCCTACAGAACACCTACTGAACGCTGGCAGAAGACCTCAGACCTCCCAAAAGGCAAGAAACTCCCCACGTACCTGGGTAGGGCAAAAGAAAAAAGAACAGAGACAAAAGGATAGGGACGGGCCCTGCACCGGTGGGAGGGAGCCGTGAAGGAGTAAAGGTTTCCACACACTAGGAAGCCCCTTCGTGGGCGGAGACTGCGGGTGGCGGAGGGGGGAAGCTTCGGTGCCACGGAGGAGAGCGCAGCAACAGGGGTGCGGAGGGCAAAGCAGAGAGATTCCCGCACAGAGGACCGGTGCCGACCAGCATTCACCAGCCCGAGAGGCTTGTCTGCTCGCCTGCCGGGGCTGGGGGGCGCTGGGAGCTGAGGCTCGGGCTTCGGTCGGAGCGCAGGGAGAGGACTGGGGCTGGCGGCGTGAACACAGCCTGAAGGGGTTAGTGCACCACAGCTAGCCGGGAGGGAGTCCGGGAAAAGGTCTGGAGCTGCCGAAGAGGCAAGAGACTTTTTCTTGCCTCTTTGTTTCCTGGTGCGGGAGGAGAAGGGATTAAGAGCGCCGCTTTAACGAGCTCCAGACACAGGTGTGAGCCGCGGCTATCAGCGCGGACCCCAGAGACGGGAATGAGACGCTAAGGCTGCGGCTGCCGCCACCAAAAAGCCTGTGTGCGAGCACAGGTCACTCTCCACACCTCCCCTCCCTGGAGCCTGTGCAGCCGGCCACTGCCAGGGTTCCGTGATCCAGGGACAACTTCACCGGGAGAACGCACGGCGCGCCTCAGACTGGTGCAACGTCATGCCGGCCTCTGCCGCCGCAGGCTCGCCCCACATCCGTACCCCTCCCTCCCCCCGGCCTGAGTGAGCCAGAGCCCTCGAATCATCAGCTCCTTTAACCCCGTCCTGTCTGAGGGAAGAACAGACGCCCTCAGGCGACATACACGCAGAGGTGAGTCCAAATCCAAAGCTGAACCTGGGGAGCTGTAGGAACAAAGAAAAGAAAGGGAAATACCTCCCAGCAGCCTCAGGAGCAGCAAATTAAATCTCCACAATCAACTTGATGTACCCTGCATCTGTGGAATACCTGAATAGACAATGAATCATCCCAAATTGAGGAAGTGGACTTTGGGAGCAACGATATATATATTTTTTACCCTTTTTCTCTTTTTGTGAGTGTGTATGTGTATGCTTCTGTGTGTGATTTTGTCTGTATAGCTTTGCTTTTACCATTTGTCCTAGGGTTCTGTCTGTCCATTTTTTAAAAATTACTTAAAATACTTTTTTTTCTTAATAATTATTTTTATTTTAATTAATTTATTTTATTTATTTTATTTTATCTTCTTCTTTCTTTCTTTCTTTTCTCTCACCCTTTTATTCTGAGCCGTGTGGAGGACAGGCTCTTGGTGCTCCAGCCAGGTGTCAGGGCTGTGCCACTGAGGTGGGAGAGCCAAATTCAGGACACTGGTCCACAAGAGACCTCACAGCTCCACGTAATATCAAACGCTGAAAACCTCCCAGAGATCTCCATCTCAAGGCCAAGACCCAGCTCCACTCAACGACCAGCAAGCTACAGTGCTGGACACCCTATGCCAAACAACTAGCAAGACAGGAACACAACCCCAAATATTAGCACAGAGGCTGCCTAAAATCATAATAAGGCCACAGACACCCCAAAACACACCACCAGACGTGGACCTGCCCACCAGAAAGACAAGATCCCGCCTCATCCACCAGAACACAGGCACTAGTTCCCTCCACCACGAAGCCTACACAACCCACTGAACCAACCTTAGCCACTGGAGACAGACACCAAAAACAATGGAAACTACGAACCCAGCCTGTGAAAAGGAGACCCTAAATACAGTAAGTTAAGCAAAATGAGAAGACAGAGAAACAACAGCAGATGAAGGAGCAAGGCAAAAACCCACCAGACCTAACAAATGAAGAGGAAATAGGCAGTCTACCTGAAAAAGAATTCAGAATAATGATAGTAAAGATGATCCAAAATCTTGGAAATAGAATGGAAGAAATATAATAAATGTTTAGCAAGGATCTAGAAGAACTAAAGAGCAAACAACAGAGCTGAACAACACAATAAATGAAATTAAAAATTCTCTAGAAGGGATCAATAGAAGAATAGCTGAGGCAGAAGAACGGATAAGTGACCTGGAAGATAAAATAGTGGAAATAACAATTGCAGAGCAGAATAAAGAAAAAAGAATGAAAAGAATTGAGGACAGTCTCAGAGACCTCTGGGACAACATTAAACACACCAACATTCGAATAATAGGGTTCCAGAAGAAGAAGAGAAAAAGAAAGGGACTGAGAAAATATTTGAAGAGATTATAGGTGAAAACCTCCCTAATATGGGAAAGGAAATAGTTATTTAAGTCCAGGAAACACAGAGAGTCCCATACAGGATAAATCCAAGGAGAAACATGCCAAGACACATATTATTCAAACTATCAAAAATTAAATACAAAGGAAAAATATTACAAGCAGCAAGGGAAAAACAACAAGTAACACATAAGGGAATCCCCATAAGATTAACAGCTGATCTTTCAGCAGAAACTCAGCAAGCTAGAAGGGAGTGGCAGGACATATTTAAAGTGATGAAAGAGAAAAACCTACAACCAAGATTACTCTACCCAGCAAGGATCTCATTCAGATTCGATGGAGAAATTAAAAGCTTTATAGACAAGCAAAAGCTAAGAGAATTCAGCACCACCAAACCAGCTTTACAACAAATGCTAAAGGAACTTCTCTAGGAAGGAAACACAAGAGAAGAAAAAGACCTACAATAATAAACCCAAAACAATTAAGAAAATGGGAATAGGAACATACATATCGATAATTACTTTAAGTGTAAATGTATTAAATGCTCCAACCAAAAGACATAGACTGGCTGGAGGGGTACAATTTAATTTAATTTAATTTAATTTAATTGTTATATGTTCTTCTTGGATCCCCTGATCATTATGTAGTATGTTTCCTTGTCTCTTGTAACATTCTTTATTTTAAAGTCTATTTAATCTGATATGAGTATTGCTACTCCAGCTTTCTTTTGATTTCCATTTGCATGGAATATCTTTTTCCATCCCCTCACTTTCAGTCTGTATGTGTCCCTAGGTCTGAAGTGGGTCTCTTGTAGGCAGCATACAGATGGGTCTTGTTTTTGTATCCATTCAGTGAGCCTGTGTGTTTTGGTTGGGGCATTTAATCCATTTACATTCAAGGTTATTGATATGTACGTTCCTACTACCATTTTATTAATTGTTTTGGGTTTGTTTTTGTGGATCTTTTTCTCCTCTTGTGTTTCCCACTTAGAGAAGTTTCTTTAGCATTGGTTGTAAAGCCGGTTTGGTGGTGCTGAATTCTCTTAGCTTTTGCTTGTCTGAAAAGCTTTTGACTTCTCCATTGAATCTGAATGAGATCCTTGATGGATAGAGTAATCTTGGTTGTAGGTTTTTCCCTTTCATCATTTTAAGTATATCCTGCCACTCCCTTCTGGCCTGCAGAGTTTCCGCAGAAAAATCAGCTGATAATCTTATGGGGATTCCTTTGTATATTATTTTTTGTTTTTCCCTTTTTGCTTTTAATATTTTTTCTTTGAACTTAATTTTTGTTAGATTGATTAATATGTTACTTGGTGTGTTTTTCCTAGGGTTTATCCTGTATAGGACTCTCTCTGCTTCCTGGACTTGGGTGACTATTTCCTTTCTCATGTTAGGGAAATTTTCAATTATAATCTCTTCAAATATTTTCTCAGACCCTTTCTTTTTCTCTTCTTCTGGGACCCCTATAATTCAATTATTGGTGCGTTTAGTGTTGTCCCAGGGAATTTTTGAAAATCAGTCCTTTAGATTACTTGAAGTGACAATATAAAAGAAACAGTTACAGAGAAAACACTTCAATATTAAAGAAACACTGTTCCTAACTCAAAACCATATAGAAATAGAAATTTATCTCACATGTGCATATATCTATGTATGTATGTGTGTGTATATATATATGTATGTGTGTGTGTGTTAAGCATTTATTTTTTTCAATCTGAAAGAAATGTGTCCAGAGCACTTGATATTATCTACTGAAAATAATATCAGAAGAAACAACAATTGTTTAGAAACTAAAAAAACTAGCAGTTTTACTCAGCTTTCTATCTCTTTCAATCTTATAAATCTGGGGATCTGCTGGTACAAGTGAAGAGTACAGATAAAAACAAGAATGCCCTGTGTAAGAGAGGTTAATGAGTCATATAATTTTCTAGCAGTCTTGAGTAAAGGCATAGGAGTATGGAGCCTTGTTATGAATTTCATTTATCTGTCATTTCTCCCAAGCCATGACCTTCCTTGCCTTCAGGGAAATTTGGAAAATTTTGAGAATGGCCTTTTGTGGAGAGGGACACACACAGTGCCCATTTGGAATAACAGTTTTGGCTCTCTTAAAGCCATTTGGCTTGATTTTAGAGAAAAAAAATCCTTAGTAGATTTTAATGAAAGTATCAATAAAGGGCCCATTGTCTTCTGATGATAAATTATCACAAATTTTCTGATGTAGAAAGGAATCTCAGCAAAGAAGAGTGGATACACTTTATGCCTACTCCACTCTGTGGAATTTCTTCTGGTGTTAATCATAGATTGAGCCAATAATAAAATGTTTAGTTGCATAGTGCAATGAACTATTTCTTGATGTAAAAGTCTGGTTTAGAACTTTCTATTGTTCGTGTATTAATTTATTCAAAGTCAGGACTAGTACAATAATTTTTGATGAGCCTAGGAAGCTTTCACTATAACATCACCCCTCTACCTCTACCCCAAACCCTGCACTTTAGGAATCTCATTGACTTTTTGTCAGTTAACTTGGAAATAAAGAATTTTTACTGCCAATATCTAAATTTTTAGGCAATGAACAAGTTAACCAAATATATATTTCTCCAAAATTGTGACATTACCTATGGGACTATCAGAAAATTTTCTTACATGAACCCTCCTCACACATAACTGGTATCCAAAGAATTTTTCTTAAACAAATAAAGTAATTAGAAATATGTAGCACTGTATCTTTACAAAATATTTTATGGAGGATGTGAGTAATAAGGAAGGATTTCTAAAACGAGGCAGCAGGAGAAAGAATATTTCAGTCAATGTAGCAGGAAATGAAAGTATCTGCAAAGTTTAGTTTAATATGATCATAAATGAGTTATTTTATATTGCTTTATATATTGTTTCTCAGTACAGAAGTGCTCCTTAACAGCAGAGGGACATCTGTGCCTGGAGTTTGTCGCCCAGCCCTCAGCCCAGCCCAGGGATAGGAAGTGTGGATGCACAGAGGTCACAGGAACCTCTTCCTGGGAAGGATGGGCCAAGACTAAGGGGGTGGGTGGGGACGGCAAAGCGCCCAGGCCTTGCCCCTACCATGATGATACACGCGGTCACCGTCCATCACCCTGATGGTCTCCAGGAAGTCCTCCAAGTACTAGCTGTCCTCCTGAGGGATGAGGGGCCTCGGCCCCAGCAGCAGGAATTTGTGGTTGTTTGCATTGAGCTGCCGCTTGTGGATGGCGAACTCTGGACTGAGGCCCTTTGCGGTACTGGGGTCCCAGGGCAGCCAACTGCTGGGTCTCCTGGGAGGAAAGCCGGGTGTAATGTGTCAGTGCAGAGGCTGTCAGCAGCTAGGGGTCCAGCGCTCTGAGCACTCTCGTTGGTGGTCAGGGCACTCGACGATGTCCATATGCAGGAGGCCAGGCAAGGTGCCGCCTGTGTGTGCACTTACCTAGGAAGGTGCCCGCTTCAGCCTCGTGGGATCCTCTAATGTTCACTTTTGTGGGAGAACCAGTCATTTTTGTGATGAGACAGAAGTGGTGGTAGGTATCGAGACCCCTTCCACAGACAGACTCGGGCTGAAGAAATGCCGGGGTCCTGGGCTCTTCAGTCCCATCAGGTGCAAGGCGTCATACTGGAGGTGGGAGACAGAGACAATGTCATGGATGGGACCTGAGATGGTGTCCTCCTTGTCCCTCTGGGCCAGCCGGACATTGTAGGTGGACAGGTTGGTCACAGCATCGTGCTTGGAGAGCTGGTGGGCTCTTTGCACCGTCAATGAAGTGCAGGATTTCCTTACTACTTGAGGCAGTCAGGTGTCCTGGTACATATTGTACGTTAACTGACTTCAGCGCTTCACTTCCTTCTCTGGGTACTGGCTCAGCAGTATGTGGGGCTTGGCACGCTTGGCAGGGACAGCACTACTGTGTCCAGGTCTTTCTGTCACCTTCACCTAGGCTTTCTTGTCTCCACTTTTTCACCTTTTAGGAATACTCATTTAAATGGCAGCACAATTCCAGGTTTCTTGATTTTCTTGCCCCCTCTTCCATGTCCCCGCAAGCAGCCGCAGGTTAAAATTGAGTGAGATTAGCATAAATTTTATTCATCAAATTAATACATTAACCATGTCTCAATTCAGTGTTTTATCCAAGTCATAGAGAGGAGGATTTGGGGCTTTATTATAAGGAGTACAGTTTTTACAGATCTTATATACAAAAGGCAGTTGATAGCAGTTTGCATGTTTGGTAGTTTATAAAGTTAAAAACTCCACAGTTCAGGAGTTCTGTACCATTTTGTCTTTAATTTTATTTTAAGCATACAGATTTAATCTATTCATGGGCATAATAAAACTAACACACTGAGGCACACAAAAGATTTTTGGTAACAAATTTAAAGGACATTCTTAGATATCAATATTTACTATGATAGATTTTAAATTTTTTCCAGATGTTAAGGAATAATATCTAGAAAAGTTTTTTAAAAACTGGGCATTAATATGTTGCTACTAAACCTGAACTACCAAGTGTCTAAAATCCATTGACAGAAATAATATTATGTTATACATTTTTATTTTACTTAACAGGATAATATGCATAATTTCCTCTTCCATTGAAGTCCCCCAACAATCAAGTCTAGAAAACTGAGAAAGGATGAGGCACTATTTAAATAAAATAACCCAGATAATTCAAAATTATATCAACATATTATAGTTCCTATTTAAGGTTTTTCCAATATTAATAGAAATACTTTTATCTCATGAAAAAAAATAATTATAACATTTCCAATTTTTTTCTCTGCTATGTAATTTAGATTCAAATTTTTTTTTTTTTTTTTTTTTTCCGTACGCGGGCCTCTCACTGTTGTGGCCTCTCCCGTTGCGGAGCACAGGCTCCGGACGCGCAGGCCCAGCGGCCACGGCTCACGGGCCCAGCCGCCCCGCGGCATATGGGATCCTCCCAGACCGGGGCACGAACCCGTATCCCCTGCATCGGCAGGCGGACTCTCAACCACTGCGCCACCAGGGAGGCCCTAGATTCAAATTTTTAATGAAAATTATAAAACTTAAATGTTTTCATCTTTAAATAAGACATTGCCCAATATTGACAATGAGGTTTAAAATAAAATGGTAAAATTTTTAAATTAAAACTATAATAAATGATTAATAAGCAGTACATATTTAGTGTTTGAATAGTTATGTCTAAGAGTAAGTCATTATTACATATTTGTGAGTCATTTCAAATTCTCCTGATTCCACATTTTTGAGGTTTTATTGACATCATTCACCAGGAATTTATAATATAATTTACAGTTTTTGTGTATTTCTGTAGTTTTTTCGTTATACTCTGATTTTATAATATCAATGAAATTTTCCATCATGTTATATATACCTGTGTCTATACAGTATTTTATTTAAATGAACAAAATAATTATCATTTTAATGTTGAATAATTACTTCAATTACTTTAAATAATTTTATAGAAATATGTAATTTCAAAACATTTTTCCAAGTCTACATTTTTGCTTTAGTAACCTCACTATAATTTAAATAGTAAATGTGTACTTTGATACTATACATTATGTGATAAAACTTTTCCTGACAGAAATTTTTTTTCCTCTATGAATATGTTAATAAAAAGTAAAAATATATCTGAACAGATGCTTATAAAAATAATTCTTAAGGCAGTCTATGAATAAAATATAAATTCAGAGTATCTTCAATCATACTGTTATACTTTACTTTCAAAATTGGAATGTGGTATCTTCATTAATTTGTCTTAGTGATGTAGAGAAGAGCATAAAAATACTTTTCAGAGTATTTTTACATATACCATATTGGAAATCAGGGATCATAAACAATATGGAAATTCTCATGGCATTCTGTTTTTGCATTTAAACTCTCCAGGTGTGTTGTTACCTTACAAACAGTGCTATTTCATCTAAATGTTTCACCCTATTTGTTTACTAACCATTTTAAATTGGTTATGGTCAATTTCTTTATTTTCATTTTACCTACTAAAAAAGCAAATAAATACATACAAGAGTTCAAAGATAATATATGATTTTGGAAACATTTTCCAAAGAAACCTAAGGATCAAACCACTGAATGCTCAACATTGAACATAATGCAGATGGCTAAGCATAATGCAGCTTTTCAAATTTGGAATTCTTCAGTAGTACATGTAAAAGGTGTGTGTATGAAGAAGGGACCAAAAGTAATGAAAAGCCAAAATTTGATAACTGTCCAGAGAATTCAAATTCCTGTAGTCAGTTATTATTACTTTAATTTATTCCTGATATAAGCCTTGGGCCACATCTAGAATTATTAAAATCTCTCTTGCATACTTAAGATTGGTATAAAACCAATTTGAAATCCTGCTGGCATCTGTTAAAATGTTTCTGCATAGAAGCCCTAAGGTCGGGGGAGTCATACTGGAGTATGTGTAGGATAGAGCTGATTTTTCAGCTGGTCTGGGAAAATTCTGTCCTTATCTCTGGGGATACTGGAGGTTGGCTTTGACCAAGATAAGCTCTGTGGGATTTATCATGTGTAGTTTAAAGTCTAAAGATCTCCTAGACACTCCTAGGGCTTGGTTTACTGATGGTTTTTACCTGGTGTAGCCTATGAGATATGGCAACGTTTAACTACATTGCCAGACGTGTGTAATCCCCCTTCCTTACTTCTGCCTTGAGTGTTCATGAGACCCAGATTCCTTGCACAGATCTTGATGCCTCAACTGATGTTGAAGCCTGGCCCATGTGCATTAAGGATTCTGGGGAGATTGTACCTGAATATATTTCAGACCTCCAAAACTTGCCTGTACTCTCTTTCTATTGCTGTGTCTTATTGATACTTTAACTTTAAAGAAAGAGCATTATGTGCGTATGCTTTGGGAAGCCTCGTGAGTCCTTTGAAATATCCAAACTTGGGAAATCTGTGTAGTACTTTATTCAACTTTTCTTGCTCAGGACTAGGGTGAGGCAAGGCAAGAGCCTAGGACACAAAATTTAAGGAGGCACTTACTTTCAAGAATCTGAGAGTACTTCCTTTAATTCTGTACTTCATTTCTTATCCTAGTCCAAGACCTGCTATCTTTATAGTCTCAAGTATCTTTCCAATTAAATACTTAGGATAACTCAGATTTAGACTTCTAGCAACGTGTCTTTATTGTCTTTCCTGCCTTTGTGTTATTACCAAGGTAATCTTTATGAATTTTCAACCACTTCTTCATTTAAATCTATTGATATCATATCTATTAATCCTCTCAACACCACTAACATTAAAACAATTTTAAATACTCTGTTGAAATAAATAATGCTAAAATTTTAGTGAGAAAAAAATTGTTTAGAACCTGCCTCAATGATTTTGTTAATTCTAGAATCCTTTATTTAATGGCTGAATCTAGATACTATTCAGCCATTAAATGAAATCCTGCCGTTTGCAACAACATAGATAAACAACATAGGGCATTATGGTTTTTGTTTCTGATCCAGAAGTTTGATGCTGATGATGGCAATATCTTGCAAAGTCAAAGGCTTCAGAACACTTGGGCAAACTATTCAGTGTAGAATTCTACACATTAGACAGTAGTTTAAAGCCTTGAACTACAAATAATCCTCTTCAAGGTAAGAGCATTAACATTAGGTCTATAGCACTTGTTAAAATATGCACGTAATATTTAGTTGATGATTACTGCGTGTTAAAATAGTAAATATAATGAACTGTAAGAGTTTATAAAAAATGTCACATATTCAGAGTATTACAGACAATTTTAAGTTTGAAATATTCTTTGTAACCTCTGTTGATATCCTTCTTGAGTTAGTCTCTATAAGGATTCATAAACCTAAGAGATTCATTTTAATTGTGATGGCATTTTCCCACCATGAGCTAGTCCATTAAAATCACATTGAATGAGATTGCAGGTAAAGTGTTCAGCTGTTGGTTAATTCTCAAGCCAAGATAAAATCACTTAACTCCACATATCCTGCTATGATTTAAAGTAACTATCTCAAACACTAGTCAGTGAAATGTGAAACTGTTAAGTGATTTTCTTGGAGGCTTGATATCTAGCACAATAATATATTTTCAATTTAGAAGAACATTCAGAATAAAATTCTAGGAAAATATTTCCATTTTTTATTTTTAGTAATCTATTTAATTCTTAAAATAATTTAATATTACAGTTTACTTCAACCTTTTTTCCCCTAGTAAGAAAGCAAGGATTTTTAAAATTATATCTTTATTTCCTAAATACTGATTTCCTATATAGCCCATCATTTGTCAATGACAAAGTATTTCACATTGATAGAGATTCATTTAAATATATCATGCTTGATACCAATATTCATGATACATAGAATGGTATTCTGATATCTAGATTAGATTATTCTTATCCATGAAGAATTTTATATCCCCAAAGCCCTCATAACACAGATATAAAGTCTAATTGTTAATTAATTGTATATTAATTTTATAAACATGTTATACATTCAATCTTCATTTTTATTATAATGTTTACAGTGCACTGTTACATAAAACACAGAATAAGTATGGAACAATGACATGGATTTTGGAAGCACTAGCTAATTTTCAAACTTCAATGTATATTTTCTTGGTAAACTTTGTCAAAAATTTTTCCTCCTTGAGCATCAGTTTCTTCATCTAAAATGGGAATACTCCTACCATACAGGAATATTTTAAGATTAGGCTTCCTATTTTGCAAACCATAAGATATTACAGCAATATAAGTGAAACTCATGGAATAAATTATATATAAAAGTAAACAAAAGGAAAAATTATCCTAATAGACAAAATTTATTGAATCCATTTATATGTGGCTGATGAACTACATTAATATTTCAATCTTGATTCATAAACTAAATAAAATGTATATATGAACTTCCATCTTCCACCATGATTTTAGAGATCTGGAAGAAGTGTTGCTAGCACTCTTTCATAAAAAAAATAGAACAAACAATTTCATCAACAGGTGAATATATATGGAGATCTAGATACTATTCAGCCATTAACTAAAGGAAATCCTGCCATTTGCAACAACATAGATGAACCTTGAGGATATTATGCTGAATGGAATAAAGCAGAGAAAGACAAACACTGCATAATCTCACTTATGTATGGAATCTGAAAAAACAAATTCATAAAAACAGAGATCAAGATGGTGGCTGCCAGAGGTGTGGGTTAGGGTAGGATAATGGGTGAAAGTGGTCAAAAGGTACAATGTCCAGTTATAAGATAAATAAGTTTTGGGGATGTAGTGTACAACATGATGACTGTAGGTAACAATACTGTACTATATCTTTGAAAATTGCTAAGAGACTAGATTTTAAAAGTTCTCATCACAGGAACGAACAATTTTAAGTATGTGAAGTGATTGATGGTAACTAAACTTATTGTGGTAATCATTTCACAACATACGCATATATCAAACCATCTTGTTGTACACCTTAAACTTATACAGTGTTATAAGTCGACTGTATTTCAGTAAAACAGGATAAAGAAAATTCCAAATACTGATGAAAGGTATTAAAAAAAAATCCTAGTTAAATGGAGAAAAAAAAAACCCTTATTGATGGATTTAAAGATTCAATATCACTAATATACTACTCTTCCCCATTTGATGTATAGAGCCAATGGAATTCCAGTCAAATTCCCACTATATTTTTGGATCTTGAATAGCCTTAACAACTTTTCAGAAAGAAAAATAGGGCTTCCCTCGTGGCCCAGTGGTTAAGAATCCACCTGCCAACGCAGGGGACACGGGTTTGAGCCCTGGTCCGGGAAGATCCCACATGCCACAGAGCAACTAGGCCCATGTGCTACAACTACTAAGCCTGCACTCTAAAGCCTGTGAGCCACAACTACTGAGCCTGCCTGCTGCGACTACTGAAGCCCATGTGCCTAGAGCCCGTGCTCTGCAACAAGAGAAGCCACTGCAATGAGAAGCCCGCACACCGCAACAAAGAATAGGCCCTGCTCGCCACAACCAGAGAAAGCCCGCGCACACCAATGAAGACCCAATGCAGCCAAAAATGAATAAGTAAATTTATTTTAGAAAAAAAGAAAAAAGAAAGAAAAATAAATATGAGAGACTCAGAGTACCCACTTTCAAATCTTATTATAAAGTTATGGTAATCAAGACTATACACAGGAAGAACTAAGGGATTATTTTTTCCTTTCTTTTTTTTCAGTGAGAAGCTGGTGGGGATCCTGAAGGTAAAACTCATGGAATTTTGGTGGCCTCCCTAACACTGGGATCCCCAGAGGTCATAATTTTCAAGACACTCCACACTGAGCTGCCAGCAGTTCTTCAATTACAGTTTAAGTCTGCCTACTTGTACTGGTGCCAGCAGTGGCTTCTACTCCAGGTAAGTTGTGATTTTCTGTGATTCTCCATATCTGAGTCTATTCAGGTTTGTGGGCAGCAGCTTGCCCTTTGACCTCAATTTTCTGAGTTGTTTTTCAGCTTGTTTAGCATTTTTTATTGTGAGGATGGAAGTGCTAACATCCACACTATTTGCATGTCGGCGCAGAAATATAGGCATTTATTTTTTAGAAACAAAATAGTCAAAGAGACTTAAAATTTTCAAATGTTATTCTATGGAAAATATTTTTCAGTGTATCACAAAAGCTAATAATTGAATGAACACTTCTAACTGATTTGGTGTTATATGTATTAATCACATGTATACCTAAGAAAGCTACACAATGTGGAAAGTGCTGCTTTAGTTTGTTGACTATCTGGAAAATTGAATCTAATTTGCAGATTCATTAAAAATTTTTTTAAATTATCTATTCTATGCAAGTTCAAAGGGACTATTGCCATTGCACCAGATTTTTCTTATATATATACATAATCCCCAATCTTAGAATCATCGTCAAATGCTTTACATTTGATCTCTGCCCAGACATCTTTTATTTAACCTCAAGGGATTTTATTTTATTTTTTAATGTGCAAAGATGGTGTTAAAATGAAATTCTTAGTTAGGAATGAAGTAGAATGTTCAATTCTTCTTGGTAACATATCTCCACCTACCCCAATTTAAAGAAAATCATAATCACATCAGGAGAAGAGAAAACAGTTCTGAGATCTTCACAGATACTGAGGGGATTGGCAGTTTTCTGCTAAAGCAGGGGCACCCATACTATTCTGGATATCAGAACTATCAATAGCCATAGCAAGACTGATTGTAGTCTTTGAGCCATAGAATATATTTGGAGAGCTGGCCATTATGAGCTTTAGAGAAAAAGCCATATAGTCAATAATGGTTACATTTTAAATTTTATACACACACACACACACACACATATTGGTTTAGGAAAATTGAAACAGAGAGTATTTTGCCTTCTTAAAATAACATTTCTATTATCAGCTTCTCTTATTAGTATTGATAAAATCTCTTATTAGTATCTATACCAATAATAATTATGTAATTGTCACATAGAACTTGTTTTACCTACTGTAGTTTCTTGATATTCCAAATTAGGCTATGTAATGCCAAACCTTTCTAAAATTCAGAAATGATCAAACCCACTCCCAAGATGCCAAACTAAATTCCAAAATTCTTGGCCAGTCATTCAAGTCTTAATGATCAGATTTCTGGTAACCTTAAGTTTTACTATATAGTGAAACTACAATTCACATACACCATGTGCACCCATTCTGAAATATAGGTTCTTCCTCATACCTAACTCAAATTTATTAGACTTTTTTGGTAATAATAAAATTATGCTGTTTTCTTTATACAGATCTTAAACAATGTTCTTTACTGTTATTTCTAGGTATTTTATAGTTGGTGTTGCTGTTGAAATGGGGAATCATTTTCCATTAAATTTTCTGTTTAGTGCATAAAGATATTTGCATATATTTATCTAATCTGTGGACACTTTAATAACATTATTTTGGAAGGTTAGGTTGATTTCCTTTTGTTTCATAGGTCAACAATTATTATATCTCTATCCCTCTATAGATAGAGTTTCAGTTTCAAGTCAAGGGAATTTAATCTAATCCAATCTAATAAAAATTTTCAAGAAAAGGAGTTCAACTCTCTCAGTTTTCTAGGTAGACTATGCTCCCTATAGCAATTATATCTACCGAAGAATTTTTTAGAGAGACATTTTCACTTGATGGTTTTCTAAGCCTAATAGTCCAAAAAGACATGTATAGAGCAAATAATTTATTTAGAAATCATCTCAGGAGCACAGTGAGGGACTAGGGGAGTGATATAGTCATTCAAGGTTATGATAGTAATTAAGTTAACACGTTGGAAAAATAGGGTTTTATCCCCCTAGTGACCCTTGGAGAGACTTATAAAATTCACCTCAGAATTATCCCACCTAAAGTCAAAAAAGTTGTGGTATTTACCCATCACCTCCTTCCTTCATTATTTGAGGGCTTCTCCTGGGATTGTCAGCTCTCAGGCACTTATAGACCATAAATTTTCACTGTCAGATATGCTTTTAGTTGGATACATACCAGTACTTGGAATAGGAAACCATCAGTAATTATGTTTTGCTACATTTCACTTCTTGCAAAATTCAGATCCACTCTCTTTACTTACTGATTCACTGATACTTGTAACCAGTTGCAGTTTTAAAAAGAGGATAATTGAAGAAACCGTTGAGAAGTTAGTTTCCTGTATGCAGTTCATCCTGTGGCCATAGTTTATATATATCATTTCTCTCTTCTACCTCTCATTCTAGATTTCCTAAAACCTCAGTCAGTACTTCTGCTAATAAGTAGTTTGCCCAGTAAGATGACCCTGACTTCTTTCTCCAAGGTAATTGTGCTGTTGCCAGTTCCTGGTGCTTATAATTTTCTCTTTATGGTTATCTCCATAAATGGAAGCATGCACAAGCACACCAGTAAATCTCCAGAGATGCAGTCATATTCTTCCTTCTCCTGATTTAATAGCAACAGCTCTATTTCATCATGAAAATCAGAGTCAATTACCTCTATCAAAGTAGGAATAACTTGTCTGCCTTCAGATTTTTGGTGCAAACTGTCCAAAGTAACCAGGTGTAGGTTAGTTGAACACTTACTGTATTCCCAAGTAGAAAAGCCTGTCTCCAACAAATCAAAGCCCCAAGAAGTTAAAACCTAGGAATTAAGTCAAAAATAAATTTTTAACACAGTCTAAAATAGTGGGGATAAATTCCCCAATGTGTCACTGAGAGGGGCTGTTATAATTTCCATTCCTAGGTTCCAGACCAATAATGTTGAAAAAGTATATTTAGTTCACACCAATATATTGAACTAACTTAGCCATTAAATGGACCTAGAATTTTTCCTTCTTTGATATCTGGTCTTAGGGAACTACCTGTAAAGTGTGAGGGATAAATATCAATGCAACAGATATAGATGACATGTGAGTCTAGGACACCTATTTATGTAATATACTTTGTCCTTTCTAATTGCCTGAGCTATACCTCAAAGACTCTCCTTCCATTGTATGATGAATTGGTATTAAGTCTACTCAAACTTATTATTTGGTATTTCAGAAAATATGCATTGTGGGCATCTTCATGTCCTCTAGTCACCGAAAGACTCAAGGCTAATGTCAAGGGCTTATGAGTCTATGATAGATCCAAGAACTGAATTGAAGAATAATTCTCAGTTGCACAAATCATGACACTGCTTGAGAATCCCATAAGTCTGTGCTATAAATATCCACATTGTACCCTGATTTCTGTAGATGTTTTTCTAGCATCATGGCATCTACAAAGCCATATGGTTCAAGTGACAGTACTTAGTACCATAATTTGAAATGGATACAGTTTCCTCTCTTGCTATTGACCTACTCAAAGCCCCAAAATTGATTCAGTTTTTGTCAATATGGATGACATACATGATGTTCTGTACATTGACTACAGGATTTAGCCTTCCTCATACTTTACTGTGACGGAGAAGGAACATTAATATAGCTCTAAGGCTAGTAAATGTGTACTGCTGTCTGTCCTAAAGGATTGTAAATGGCTTCTGATTCCCATTCTGGGTTGGGGTTGATAACAACACACCAATAGCCATTTGCCAAGGTTCAGGGTTGTGTGATATGTTTTAGTAAGATACTACATTCGTTAGAGCAGCTATGATTGTGGCTATTACATGGTTAAAGTTAGAATAGACCACTGTCATCTGCTTTGATCTATCTGCTTTTTCAGGGGACAAAGTATTGAATTAAGTGGGGATATGACAGGGACTATCATCCTTGCATCCTTTAGGTTTGTGAAGTTTGCACTGTACTGTGCCATTTCACTGAGTGTTGCTGTTGGTACTCTATCTTGAGTAGGGGTAAGAGGTATCATGGATTTCTATTGAGCCTTTTCTACAATAATGGCTCTGAAATCCACAAGTCAAGAAAACAAAATGAGATTCTGAGAGCACTTAACTATATTCATGTTGATCATGCATTCAGAGACCATAGAAATAGCCTAGGTCAACAGACCTACTGGAAAAATTATGAGATGGAGTTGGACTAGAATTTGAATTATCACTCTAAACAGGGGGTGAAGGGATGAGGAAGGCTCATGACTTTTGGTTTCCCTGGTATCAGTTCAGTGTCAGCTTAAACTCTGCATGCAATAGCCCTGTGAAGATCTGAGTATTCAATTTTCCTAGTATTTAGTTACTATGAGAAACAGCTGTCAGCTCCTTTGGAGAAAAATTATTGACCAGTATGGTATATGCTTCCTGTGGGATTATAGGGCCTTTCTTCAAGGTGACCAAGCCTCCCATTAAACCAATGAGCTCTAGGTCTCAGAAGTAGTTTACATCTGAAAACTGACACAGCCAGAGTTCTTTCTGGTATTATATGTCAGGAAGTATTTGTATGGGGTTCACATCTATCTGTCTTGCCTCCTGAAACACCATGTTTTCTTCAAATTATCACAGATCCCTGTAGGTCAGGTTGCTGTGGATTATATTCTGTCCTTGCTATCCATCACATTCATTGTATATACCTCTTACAGTTAAGTGTTGCCAGTTAGTCTGAGCTATTCTGAAATGCTCTCATTCCCACTGATAACAGCGAGCTTAATTTCAGAGCAGCATAAGATACATCAACCCTGGTCTACAGTGATGCTGAGGAAAAAGAGATAAAGACAAAGAGAGACACAGAGAGAGACCCAGAGAGAAAGAGAAGGAAGGGAGAGATTGAGATTTTAAGGAATTGTCCCACACATTTACAGAGGCTTGGAAAGTTCAAAATCTGCATGGTGGGTTGGTGAGTTGTAGACCCAGAGAAGAGCTGTAGTTCGAGTCCAAAGGCAGTCTTCCAGCAAAATTCCCTCTTTTTCCAGAAACAGCATCTTTTTCTATTAAGGCCTTTGACTGAGTGGACAAGGCCATCTTGATTTGAGTGTTCATTTCATCTAAAAATTACCTTCACAGAAACATCTAGAATAATGTTGGACCACATATCTGGGTGTCATAACATAGCCAAGTTAACACATGGAATGAGATGAACAATCACAGGTGATAAAAGCATGAATTCTGAAACCATATTTTTTCTGGGTTCACAATCCATTTAGTTTTTCCACTATATGACTATAGGCAACCTACTTCATTTTCCTGTAATTCAAATGCTTCATTTGTAAAATATGGATAAGAATAGCATCTATTTTTAGAGGATAAATATGAAGATTAAAGGAGTTAATATGAATAAAGGTCTTAACACTGTGTGTGGTGCACAGTAAATGCTCCAAAAATGGTATCTCTGATTGTTGTTAACATTTTAGAAGAAGATACCTTTGGAAAACTTTTCTGCAGACTAAATGTCAAGTTTTGATATAATTGTTTTACTAATTCCATGTGATTAATTCATTGACTTTAAGCCTCTGTGTGATTTATTCTTACCTTGGTGTAGCTTATACTTAAGTGTATAGAAACAATTTGTCTAAGGAAGCCAGTGGAACTAAATATTTTAGGAAATTATTCTTGAACAATTAATTCCATGTTTAATTGTATTTCTATTAGTATAGTTATTTTTTATTCTAATTTAAAATTTATAATCATGTAGTTAATTTCAGTGACTTTTCAAGTTATTAAAATATAATTGTGAATTATACATTTTATTTAATAATACCCCCATAATTTTTACTAAATCACCTTTATACTTTTTATTAGAATGTATTTTTAAAAATTCCTACTCAATTTTATTTGTAGAAGGAGGGAAAAATAGTGTTTAAATATTTCAATTATTTTTATTTATACTAATACATTTCTTTCTGCATTAAGCTTTATTATTCTGCTTGTTTTCATAAAAACTTTTACTGTTTCTGATAAACTTTTATATTTGGCTTATTTTCATGATCCTTTATTTAATCACTGCTTGTAATTCTTGACACTTCTCATGAGTTTTACCACATAAATTACCCACCTTTATTACTTTACATTGTCTAGTATTTTCATTTCTTATTAGAAAAATGTTATTCAAGAACAGGTAGTTTTAGAGACTGGAAGATTAATTTCTATTTTTGTTGTTTATGGTCAAAGAATACAGACTTTTTTTTGCATAAACATTCTTCATATTGCTGCAAACCTTTGGTTAATTTCCAGAGTTTTGACAAAGTTCACTGTGACAATTTTTGCCAGTTTTCTCACTGTTTTTATGGAGGAGAGAATTTATGGAGGGCCTTGCCCTTTCATTTTCATTGATGTCACTCTTTCACTTTATAATTTTTTCTATTAATTTTTGAGGATGTTTAACATATTCTGTATACAATTCCTTTGTTATATAGGTTCTTTGCAAAAAAAAAGTTTCTTGGCTTCTCATTTTTAACGTAGTCTTTAGGAGAGTAAAAGCTTTATAATATTTAATGCAATTCAATTTATTAGGATTTTATCTTCATAGTTTATGAATTTGGTATTTCTTTGTGCAAGATTGTGAGGACTTTTTCCTATGTTTGATTCTAAAATGTTATTGTTTTTCTCTATACACTGACATGGACCACCCATTTTGTATTAGTTTTTATATACTTTGTGAAAATTAAATCTACGTTTATTTTAGAGTATATATGTCCAATTATTCTAACACCACTTACTGAAAGTGTTAGTATTTATATATTGCAATACTTTTACATTGTTGTCAAAAATTATTTGGCCATACTTGTTTGGGCATATTCTGTTTCTGATTTGTTCCATTCTCTATGTGTTTATCTTCTTTACCAATAATACAGAGTAAATCTTTAAACAGATATCTCTTTTTAGGTATTTTATTCTTTTCGGTCTACTTTGGCTTTTTATATAAATTTTAGATTCACATTTTAAATATGTACAGAATCCTTGTTGATTTTATAAATTAAGTTGTAGAGAATTGACATCCTACTAGATTGAGTCTCTCAATTCATTAATAAGTTATGTCTCTCCATAATTCAGGTCTTTCATTTATTTCATCACATTTTCCCATTTTAAACATGCAGTGCCTATACATTATTTTATGAGAGACTGTACCAGATAGGTTTTTTAATTATCATTTTAGTTTTAAATTATTAGCACATAGAAATATGATTTGTGTGTATTCTATTCCTCTATTTGCAAGCATGCAAAACCAACTTATTAATAGTAGGAGGATTTTTTTTTGGTAGATTCTTTGGTATTTTTTATGTAGAAAACTGTGTCTTCTTCAAATAGGAACAGTTTATTTCTTCCTTTCTAACCTGTATGATTTTTACTTCTTTTTCATGCCTTATGTCAATGGTCTAAACTTCTAGTACAATGTTGAATAGGAATGGTGAGCATGAACATCCTTGCAGGAAGACAGCATAAAGTAATTTACTATTAAGTATCTTATTGCTAAGAGTTTTATTGATGTCCCTTATTAAGTTGAGGGAGTTGTCTTCTATCCCTGGATTGATAAGAGTGTTTACCATAATTGAGGGTTGAATTTTGTCAAACTTTTTCCTTTATTAATTGATATGATGATGTTCTTTTTCTTTTTTAGACTGTGAATATGGTTATTTTATTGATAGATTTTCAGATATTGAACCAGCTAACTTTCTTGAGATAAATCTTACTTGGTCATGGTATATAATTCTTTTATGTATTGATGGATTTTATTTGCTAATATTTTGTGGAGAATTTTTATGTGTATGTTCATCATAGTTTTATTTTTTGTTGTTCTTTTTTTGTTGTTTTGTTGTTTCTTCTTTTTCTTTTTTTGTACTCTTTTTGTGTGGAGTGTTGGAGTAATGCTGACCAAGTAAAATGCTTTATATTTCTATTTTATACAAGAGATTTTTTTTGTTTAATTGCTGCTATTTCTTCTTTAAGATTTTGACAGTTTTTATGTCACATTTTAAAAATATGTAAAATGTGACATATAAAACATGGGATGGGGGAGTAAAAATATAGAGCATTAGAATATGTTCAAACTTATGTTATCAACTAAATGAACTGTTAAAAATATAAGTTGTTATATGTAAGTTTCCTGGTAACCACAAAGCAAAAAACTATAGTAGATCCACAAAAAATAGAGAGAAAAGAGTCAAAGCATACTACTCAAGAAAGCCATCAAACTACAAAGTTAAAGCAAGAAAAGAGCAGAGAGGAACTAAAAAATAACCAGATAACAATTATTGAAATAACATTAAGTACCTACCTATCAACAATTACTTTAAATATAAATGGACTAAATTCTCCAATCAAAAGACATAGAGTAGCTGATGGATTAAAGATAAGCCACATCTGTATGCTGCCTACAAGAGACTCACTTCAGATTAAGGACACACACAGACTCAAAATGAAGGATAGAAATGTATATTCCATGCAAATGGAAATGCAAAGAAAGCTGGGGTAGCTATACTTATATGAGACAAAATAGACTTTAGTACAAAGACTGATATAAGAGAGAAAGGCATTACACAGTGATAAAGGGCTCAATCAAACAAGAGGATACAATGTTTGTAAATATTTATGCATCCAGTATGGGAGCACCTAAATATGTAAAGCAAATATTAACTGAGATAAAGGGAGAAATAGACAACAATATAAGAATAGTGGGGATTTTAATACCCCACTTGCATCAGTGGATAGATCATACAGACAGAAAATCAATAAGGAGACATTGGCTTTAAATGACATGTTAGGCCAGATGGACTTAACAGATATATATAGAAAATTTCATCCAAAAGCAAAAGAATACACATTCTTCTCAAGTGCACATGGAATATTCTCCAAAATAGATCGTATGTTAGGCAACAAAACAAGTCCTAATGTATTTGAGAAGGTTGAAATCATATCATACATCTTCTCTGACCATAATGGTATGCAATTTAGAAATCAATTACAGGAGAAAACTGGAAAATTCACAAATGTGGAGATTAAACAATGTGCTACTGAACAACCACTGGGTCAAAGAAATAAAAATAGAAATCCAAAAATACATAAAGAAAAATGAAAATGGAAATAC
Source organism: Mesoplodon densirostris (assembly GCF_025265405.1). Lineage (NCBI taxonomy): Eukaryota > Metazoa > Chordata > Mammalia > Artiodactyla > Ziphiidae > Mesoplodon > Mesoplodon densirostris. Next base: position 56,527,056 of record NC_082672.1, read on the forward strand.
AACATACTAAAACTTATGGGATGCAGCCAATGCAGTTCTAAGAGGGAACCCTTCAAAACTCATTTTCCAGGCCATCGTTACCCTAATACCAAAACCAGACAAAGATGCCAATTACAGGCCAATTGAAAATTACAGACCAATATCCTTGATGAAATATACATGTAAACATTCTCAACAAAATATTAGCAAACCAAATTAAACAATACATTGAAAGGATCGTATACCACAATCAAGTGAGATTTATTCCAGGGAAGCCTGGGTGGTTCAACATCAACAAATAAATCAATATGATACACTACATTAACAAAATGAAGGATAAAAATCATATGATTATCTCCATAGATGCATAAAGGCATTTTCTAAATTCAGCATCCATTTATTGTAAAAACTCTCAATAAAGTGGGTATAGAGGGAATGTACCTCAACATAATAAAGGCCATATATGAAAAGCCCACAGCTAACATCATGCTCAATGATGAAAAGCTGAAAACTTTTCCTGTAAGATCAGGAACAAGACAAAGATGGCTATCTCTCTGCTTTTATTCAACACAGTCCTGGCCAGAGGAATTAGGCAAGGTAAAGAAATAAAAGCCATCCACATTGGAAAGTAAGAAGTACAACTGTCACTATTTGCAGATGACATGATACTATATATAGAAAACTTAAAAGAAGTCACCAAAAACCTGTTAAAACTAATAAATGAATTCAGTAAAGTTGCAGGATACAGAATCATTATACAGAAATCTGTTGCATTTCTATACACTAATAACTATGAGAAAGAAAAAATAAGAAAACAATACCACTTAAAATTACTCAAAAAGAATAAAACGCCTAAGAATACATTTAACCAAGGAAGTGAATGGCCTATATATTGAAAACTATAGTTATTGAAAGAAATTGAAGAATACACAAGTAAATGGAAAGATATTCCATGCTCATAGATTAAAGAACCAATATTGTTAAAATGTCCATACTACTCAAAGCAATCTACAGATTCATTGTAATCCCTATCAAAATTCCAGTGGCATTTTTCAAAGAACTAGAACAAATAATCCTAAAATTTGTATGGAACTACAAAAGACCCCAAATAGCCAACACGATCTTGAGAAAGAAGAACAATGCTGAAGGCATCATGCTCTCTGATTTTAAAATTATATGACAAAGCTATAGTAATGAGAGAGTATGATGATGGCATAAAAACATACATAGATCAACAGAACAGAAAAGAGAGCTCAGAAAAGAATTCACACATATATGGTCAATTAATCTATGACAAAGGGGCCAAGAATAGACAATGGGGAAAGGACAGTCTCTTCAATATATCATGTTAGGAAAACTGAACATCCACATGTAAAGTAGCTAAACTAGACCACTATCTTACATCATACACAAAAATAAACTCAAAATGGATTAAAGATGTGAACATAAGACCTTAAACCATTGAATCCCTAGGAAAAAAAAACACAGGTGATAAGCTCATTGACATAGGTCTTGGAAATGATTTTTTAGATCTGACACCAAAAGTAAAGGCAACAAAAAGAAAAATAAACAAGTAGGACTAGATCAAACTAAAAAGCTTCTGCACAGCAAGGGAAACCAACAAAATAAAAAGGCATTCTCTGCTTAATGTGAGAATATATTCGTAAATCATATATCTGATAAGGTGTTAATATCTAAAATTTATAAAGAACTCAGGTCAATAACAAAAAAACCCAACAAACAATCCAATTAAAAATGGGCAAACAATCTGAATAGAAATTTTTCCAAAGAAGATATGCAGATGGTGAACAGATACATGAAAATATGCTCAACATCATTAATGCTATGGGAAATGAAACTGAAAATCATAATGGAATATCATCTCATACCTGTTAGAATGGCTAATCAAAAAGACAAGAAATAACAAGCGCTGGCAAGGATGTGAAGAAAAGGGAGCCCTTATGCACTGTTGGGAATGTAAACTGGTGCAACCACTATGGAAAACCGTATGGAAGTTCCTCAAAAAATTAAAAATAGAACTACTATATGATCCAGCAATTCAACTTCTGGGTATTTATCTGAAGAAAATGAAAACACTTATTTGAAAAGATATATGCACTCCCATGATCATTACAGCATTATTGGCAAGAGCCAAGATATGGAAACAACCTACGTGTCCATGGAAGGATGAAAGCATAAAGAAAATGTGATGTATTTTCATGCTTCTACCTCTATTCTGAGGCTAATATGTGAAGAGCAGGGAGAATGAGGAGCAGTAAGAGCATCATTAGTAGGCAATGGTAGTAGTGTTTATATAAAGTAGTAGTGCTAGGGCTTCCCTGGTGGCGCAGTAGTTGAGAGTCCGCCTGCCGATGCAGGGGACACGGGTTCGTGCCCCGGTCTGGGAAGATCCCATATGCCATGGAGCGTCTAGGCCTGTGAGCCATGGCCGCTGAGCCTGTGCATCCGGAGCCTGCGCTCTGCAACGGGAGAGGCCACAACAGTGAGAGGCCCGAGTACCGCAAAAAAAAGATTTAAACAAACAAACAAAAAAAGTAGTAGTGTTTATATAAAGTATGTGATACAAGCTCACTGGGTGTTAGAATCAAGAACACAAGGAAGAAAGAATTAAGTCTACATAAAGGAAAAGCAAATAAGACATTATTGAAGGAACTTGCTTCATTGATTTGTTGTCTCTTATGTGAGAGAAAAGAAAAGGAGAAAAGAATTTTGGCTGAAAGAAACTGAAAACAATGACCCAAGTCAAACTAGAGATTTTCTCAGCTTAGCATTTTACAATGAGTTGCACTGTGACTTTTTTTTTTGGTCTTTTTAACATTTTACTTTTTTTTTTTTTTGAAATTCTGTGTTCTTTGAACATAATTTGTACCCTTGGTTCAATTCTCATTGTATGGAGATTCTGTTTCTTCCCTGGAGTCCACCTGTGAAGTGAGCTAAAGGATTATAATTTTGCCTCCTCTCTTGAGATCCTGACAAACTTGCCCAGTAAATGTAGTACGTATTCACTGACTTCCTGTAAAGACCAAGTCTCTGTTAAATGTTGATAGAAACTTTAAAAAAAACAGTATCATGTTACAACTAGAAATTCAACCACCCTACATACAGAATCAAGATTTACACAGGAGACAGTAAGTTCCAGTATGACTGACACAAACAGTGGGAGGAATAGTAAGGGAGCAGGGTACACTGATGAAGGATACATGGATCTCTCTCTATTGTTAGGCGCTTCTAGTTTTAAACTTCAAATAAAGTGTTCAATTTTTTGAGACCTTCACATTTTCTTGGTGTTATCTTGGCGTCTTATGATGAAAGAAGTTATGAATTGGAATTTTTTATATTTACTGACTGGTGGACAGGAATGAGTTTGATAATTTTTCTCAGATAAATTAATGTTTTACTTCAATAGATCTTGCCTCATTAAATGAACTATATACAGTATTTTGGTGATGCTAATGTATGCAATATTTGAACCAATATTTGATCAATAATGTTTTTCCACCTATTCCAAAAAAAAAAGTATGTATCCTGCATTAGAAAAGATTGCACTAACTACAGTGAAATCAGGTATTGATTTGAACATTTTGCTTTGAAATTATAAAACTGAAAGGGGCCGTGTCCTTATGTCTCTCAGCTAGTGACCTCATTGATTTTTGTCTGACACATGAAATCTATGTGTGCTATTCTGTTACCTTTCTTCTTCCTATCTTAATTCCCAGGGATGTATGCTTTCTTCTTGTATGAAAGACTGTCTCAACCATTCCCACTTAGTAAAACAAGGTGAGTTCAATATCATATTTAATAAAACTAGCAAATATTCTGTTTTGTAATTGTTGCCAATTTCTCTTTTTGGTGCTAACCCTAAATTCTGATCTATAAGGTGGAAATTATAAATAGAAGAGTGTGTAGCACATAGACAACAACATGAGTTTTTCAAGAGAAGGCAGAAAATAAACATAAAATGTTGTTTGGGTTTGAGGAAAAAAATGAGCTAACTGCAACTGGAGAAAAGACCTTGTGGTTAGCTGGTATATGTAAAGCTACAGATATTATAAGCAGCAGAAACAATATACTAGTGACATTAGAGAGAAGAAGCCACAACATCTGATGGCTGGTTTTATGTGCAGCTAAAGAAATGGAAAGGGCAAAGGTAACTCTTTGTCTGTTTTTAAGTTCCCACTGTTGGCTTCCTTTCCTTAGTCTGTCCCTAAAGATTGGATTGGTGTCTCACAGAAATCTGTTTCTGACCTATTTCTCTTCTTTCTCAATATTCCACTAGCACACAGTTCTGTGCAACCTTTTGTTTTTCTACAACTATGTGCTCATACCCCCAAATTTGTATTTCTAGTTCAGACATCATATTGAATGCTAATCAGTTTAACCCAACTAACCAATTGCCTTCTGTACTTGGATTTTTATCAAGACCTCCAATTTAACACAAAAGGTGTTTACTACTTATCCTCCAAATCTAGTATTCTTTCAATATTGTTTTTTCAGCATATAGCAACAGTATTCTTTCAGGATGAGGGAAGATTATTGTCATATCAATAAGGAACATTTTCATTTTTATATGTTTGCATGGTTTTTTGTACACGAGTTTTGATGTTGTAAATCAACCATGAAAACTATCCTTTATGTATAACAAAAAAGAGGCTAAAATATTAAAATAATATTTCGGTGACAATTGGAAATTGTTGACAGAAAACAAATAATTAATTCATATAATTCTGTAGATATTTGATCACTTATAACGGGTTTTAAGAGAATTGACTCAGATTTTTCAAAATGAAAAATTTTAAATGAAATTACTGATTTAAATTATTATTTCAATTATTCTTATTAACCATAACCTTAAATATCAACTCTAATCTTAGTTCAGATATTCGTGGCTGCCAATATCCTGGTATTTTACCTGATATTAGACATTTTATTAAAAAATAAAAGTATTACATTTTAAATCTTTTCCTGGTTACTTTCTTTTCAGTTGCAGCTTAACGTATTAGGTCATTATCTTTGAGGATTTAGCTGTCACACTGTGATCTCACTACAAAGAGAGGGAGAAATGTTTGTTATTATTGACAGTTAATTAACTGCCTTAGGAATGAAGTGGTTTGGAAATATTTTAAAACGCAAGGAAAACAAGCATGAGGAAAATTGTTTTTAAAGGAAATCACAGAAAAGTCTTCACTATAATTCAAATATTTCTACAGATAATCTTTTATATGATTGTGAAGTCAAACAGTGGTTCTATTTGCTCTACTATCACTGTTCATGATGTAATGTTGTTTATTCTAACTTCTGAAAACTGCAAACTGCATAGTCATGATACCTGATAAGACATGATCGATACATGATAAGATATGATCTAATCTTGCTTTTGTGTATATGGAAGTCAGTAGTAGAGTTGATTTCTTTTCAAAACATATTCCAAGTTGTTTCATAAAAAATTATGATAATGATGCAGGAAAAAGATAATTCATAAAATGATTCTGAATTAGTGACTATTTAAATAAGATAGTTTTAAAAAGTCTATCAAAACTTTAGATCTTTGGAAGATTCTCAACAACCTCAAAGTCTGAGATATCATTTATGCAATCAAAGCTTATAAGAACTGAATATTATTTTCCTAATAATAAATTAGGGAAAAAACATCAGTTGGACCCTATCAATTGAATTCCATTCACAGTTGGTTGCGACTACATTCCCTATTTTTAATTGATCAAATTTCATTTTCATATTGAATGCTTTATTGACATTTAGGATAAATTTTAATTTTTTAACTGTTAGAAATATATATGAAATTATTTTAAATCTACCTTTCATTTATGGAAATCTAGCCTACTATGTGTTTGTAACCCTACAAACCTATGAACTAGATTCAATGTGAACAAAAAAGCAGACAAAAACCAAAGCTGGCTACAACAGGTATTCATCTTTTTACTGTGGGTTCTACTAAAAACTGGGCATTAATCTATCTTTCCACAGTTTGGTTCTTGTCAACTTGGTGTATGATTGGTTTTATATGGAAATAACTATACTACAATGATAATGGGATCAGCCTCTCTCTTTTTGCTCTTATGTTCACCATCTTTCTCACCATGGGTGAAAAACTTTCTTTCATACTATGTCATCCTGTGCCATCTTTCATACTTGGTGCAACTTATATTTCAATTGGTTTATCTTCTCTTTCACTCCCACAATTCAGACAAAAATTACAAAGAGGTCATATTAACAAGATGACAGACTTTTTTTTACACATGTCTATTCTTAAAGGCCTATTCTAAAATTCTCCCATGATTTGGTCACCACTTCTATTATAGCACCATTGTTACAGTCTTCAAATTTAAACTGTGTCCCCTCTCTGAAAGATAACTCTAATTTCTCCTGTTGGAGAACACCATCACAGATTGCTCAAGATTGTTCACCCCATGTCTTAACCTGGACATTTAAAACATCAAATGTGTACTGGCCTGGATACAGCATCTATTTGAGAAATTCCATCCTCATAATGAATTTCATCCCATGCTATTTTTGTTAGGCTCCATCTCAGGACTGCTGGTGTCTCCTTTAGAGAGGTTGGATGGTCCATGTTATCAGGGAATGTGAGGAGGTCACTCACTCCCTGTTTATGGTCTAATTGTAAACATATTGTGTTGCATTCTCCAGGCTCTGCCTCCAAGCTATGTTGACATCTACAAAGCTGATAGAGCAATAGAGCTGGAAATAGTTTGCTAATTATCTACACTATGAAAAAATTATTTAATAATGTTTTATCTTAATTAAGATGCCATTTAAAATAACACTTCTGAACAATGGTATCAACCTTTCTCTGTTAATAAGTGGATAATATAATGAAAAATTTCTTGCTATAAGGAAATCAAATCATCAAATACATCTTAAATCTGGATATATTTGTTTTTAATTTTTTCCTTGATTACCATTTTATTATATGTAAATTTTCCCTTCAGTGTGATCATATTTTCTATTATATGACCTCACACAATTTGTACATAAAGACTTTTGTTAGTGAAGATTTTTCTACCTACCAGTACTTACATATTGGACCAATAATGAAACTGAGAGCTAAGACAAATATTTCAGCTACTGGTAATGAATAGATGTTTTATTTCTAAGACATTTAAAAAATAATTAAACTTTATGTCTTTACTTGAAACATCTAAGCAAAGAAATATATAAGATGTTGTTAGAGTTTTATTTCACAGTTATTCTTATTAAGAAGACAAATATTATTTCCTTTAGAAAGAGATGGCCATATATTTTAAATTGTTACACTCTAACAATTTTATTTTGAAGTTTACAACACAGATAAATATCCATGTATTAGTTTAAAGTTGGGTATGGTTCTTTAACTATATATACATACACATATTTGCACACACACACACACATATATACTTATATAAGGAATATAAAAATATGTGTGTGTATATATATACATACATATATACATGAACTAATCAATGACAACCCAAGTCAATAATAGCATAAATCAATGGCAGCCAGTATATAAAGTAAGACTAATTATTTACTTCCAGACCCACAAATCTGTTCATATTTAAGAAAATAAAGCATACTTTTCATGTTGTTACACTTTAAATATTCACTATAATGAATTCATTTTATTACTCATATTTTCTTATTTTCATGAAAGTTTATCATATTTGTTATTCACATAGAAACAAGGATGACTTCTAATGAGACTTATAAGTAATTCTGGAATGGTACAATGAGCTTTCACTGCAGGTTGTGTTAGGGTTGTAAATCCTTTTCTACTCTAAGAAAGATCATACCCAAAAAGGAGATTTCTCAGAAATGGCAGAAAAGCCTCCCATGACAGATTGGATATCACACGATGTTCAGCAGAATCTCTTTGTCTTGATACCTAGTTTTAGAAAAGCCAAATGTGTCTAAAATGTTAAAAGAAAAACCTCTAAGGGAGGGTGCTTTAAAGAAACTTCAAGGCTTTTAAAGGTCTAACACTTAAAATGTTTATCACAAAAATTTGTCAGACACCCTATGATTTTTTCATTTTTCTTTACTCACAAAATTATAAGAAAGTATTGATGAACCAGGTAAAGTTATGGATATAAATGTAGGTAGACATATTTAAAAGCCATAGTAAAATTAAAAAGAAAATAAGTGCAAACACAGCAAAGGTTACTTTTCAAATGAACATTTTCCAAATACAATATATTCTCAGGTTCTGAAAACCAGTTCCAATCTAAAAGAAACCTTAATCTCAGTCATAAATGTTATGAATTTGTCTTAATTCAGACCCAGAGTAAAGGAAGATTCCCTAAAACTTTCATGACAATCTCTTTTAATTTTTAATAAAATGCTTTCTAACCCTGGATTTTATGATAACAGACTCTTTTCCCTTTCTACCTACATATCTGACCATTTTTTCCCCAGTATTCATCACTTTTGCCCAGCCCTTAAAAACCTGGCCATTTCTTCTGCCATTTCTTCTTGCGTCTCCTAATCTGCTTTGTCTCTCTAATTTCCTAGAGTGTTCACCTCCACTGCCAGATCTTCAATTGCCATTTATAGAATGTGTAGATGAATAACTGTAAAGCCTAACTCCAAAGGAGATCCCAGTTTCTGGTCTCCAGATCCAAATCAAGCTATTGTGTATCTCTACTAGGTAGTCTGACAGTTATCCAGATAGAATTCATTTTCTTTTCCAAACCACTTTCCCTTTCAAAATTTCAGTATCTAGAAAACTGGCAAGTACTCTCATGTTCTATCACTCCCCTTTTTCAGTTGATTCTCAAGAAATAAAATAATAATAATAATGGGTATGGTGAATTAAAGATGGCCAAAAAAAATTCCTTGGCATGCTTCCCATAAAGAGTCAGAGACAGTGATCCTTCCTCTTGCATATGGGTAGGTTTGGTATCTGCTTTGATCAACCTATATGGAAAAAATGATAATATGCCCGTTTCCAGGCCCTGGAATTAAGGGCAGTGTCCACTTCATATCTGTTAGAACAGTCTCTCTGAGGGAATCCAACTTCCAGGGAAGAAGTCTAGGTACCATGTTATGAGGAAGCTAAGATAGCACGTGGAGAGGACTTACGGAGAGAGGGAGAAAAAGAGGGATGCCTTAAAAGTTCCTAGTTAGTTCAATCATCACAGCCCTTGTGTCAGATATAAGCATAAACATCCAAATGATTTCAGCCATAGCTGCCATCTGTCTGTCACCAAGATCTTAAGTGTGAACTGCTCAGCTGAGCCCAGTCTAGCTCAAGAACCCTGAGAAATAATCAAAAATTTTTGTTTTATGCCACTGTATTTTGAGATGATGTGTTCTCCAGCAAAAATAACCTGAAATATGATTTTTAACACAGGTCATACCAGATATAATGTGATTTCTCCTCCACATTCCTTAGTCACCAATTCTAGATTGTCCCTCAATAGATGTTTAATTCTTCAATCCATCTCTCCATTGTCAGTACTTCAGAATTAGACTACTGTTATTCTAATTATGTAGAATAAATTCTGGATTGTTCTCATTCGAAACCATTCTCTATCTTAGACCTGGAGTGACCTCTTAAAAATATGTACAAACTATGCTTAAAACATGTCAGTTACTCTCGTTAAAAAGTTGAAAAAATTTTAAGTGACATAGAAAAGGCACTTTGTAACTGCCTCTATCTGCATTTTAGCTTCATCTTTCACTATTCTTTTCCTGTTTGTTTCAGTTTCTATTTCCCCAGAATTTTAATTTCATTTCTTAATGTACTTCTCTCACATACTGTTTATTTTTTGAAATACAATTTTCCTTTTTTTTTTTTTTTGAGATTGGTGTTACTAAGAGGCACTTCCTCTAATAGGACTTTAAAGTCTCCACAAGGCTGAGGTGCTAATATAGGTCTCAGAACATCTTGTGAATAGAGCTGTCAAAGACTTCACCATCTGCATTGGATGTGTGTTAATCTGTTTTTCTTCCCTACTATACTGTGAGCTTCTTGATCTCCCTTAGTGTAAGGTCTGTGAACTTCTTACTGTGACATGTTCAACATTCAGCAAGTACTTATCACACATTTTATATATGCTGCAAAAATAGGTGGGGAAGAAATAAGTAAATAAATGAATGGTGAGACTGAAAAATTCACAATGTAAACAGACATTAAAGTGTAATTTTGTAAACAAAAACACTAAGAGAATTGAATTTTTTAAGAAAATCATTTGCATTAATTTTTATAAAGTGCTTTCTAATATATATTTTGTTCAGTATTAATACCTAACATGTACTGAGCGTTTACTACTGCTTAACCTGGGACCTGTGCTAACTAATTGAATCCTCACAACTCTATATTACAGGACTTTTCTGTCTCCATATTGTAGATGAGGAAACTGAAGTTCAGACAAGTTAAATAGGGTGCCTGAAGTCACATAGCTTCTCACTGGCAAATCTAGGAATAAACCTAGGTCATCTCTCTCAAGACTACACCCTCTAAACTTGACTACCTTTTTTTTTTTTTTTTTTTTTTTTTTTGCGGTATGCGGGCCTCTCACTGTTGTGGCCTCTCCCGTTGCGGAGCACAGGCTCCGGATGCGCAGGCCCAGCGGCCATGGCTCACGGGCCCAGCCGCTCCGCGGCATATGGGATCTTCCCAGACCGGGGCACGAACCCGTATCCCCTGCATCGGCAGGCGGACTCTTAACCACTGCGCCACCAGGGAGGCCCTACCTTTGTTTTTAAATACAAAAATATATAGATTTGTTTTACATAAGGTGAGAAATATCCATCATAAAGAATTTTATTCTTTTGGCTTCTAGGAGTGTAGTTCTCTCAAGCCATGCTCTTTATTATACAGAGGTTTGATTTTAAGGATATGAAAACATAAAATATTCTATCCGTTATAATGAAGTGATACTGTAACTCTGAATAACAGATATTCAGAGTTCTCTGCACATACCATCAATAATTTTTATTTTATTTGTAATAGTTGATAGGCTTCAGATACCTACAAATATCTGGCATGATCTGTCTAAATAGTAGTTAATAGTTTTCCTGGATTCATAAGAGATACTTTGATTTTGAAATAATTGGGAAAATTTGTGTGCAAACTACTGGATCAGGTTTGAAGTCAACTACCCTGTTCCTGCCTGTATTCAGCCTGTGCTGCTAGTCCTTCTTAACTTATTTCAGTCAGTTTTTCTCAATTATGGGTCTACATGAATAGAAAATGTTCAAGATCACCTTTTCCAAGCTTTTATCAAACCATGTGTGGACCAGCTCTGTGCAGCATGGCAGTCTATCTAGAGGCATGCTGTTTTCCTGGTCCTTGTTTTTGCATTATACCTGAGACACTTTGACAGGTTCTACAAGAGGTATCTGATACTCTTCCTGGGCTCTTGTGAATAAAGAACATCTTGAGATTTATAGTGTCATATCTCCACTGAAGGAAAAGTAAAAGAGATTCTGCTTAATGGCTACCTGGTACCAAGTCCTAGAGTTGTTTCTCCCACAACTCTACAACTTGAAATTTTACAAATAATTATATTTTTTCTTAGGAGTTTCCACATGCATAATCACATTTGATTTTCATATAAATCTTGAAAAATTCTTAAAGTCATAGAAATTCAGGTTTATATTAGAAATCTGAGCCTGAAAGTAGAATGACTTATCCAATATCATATTACAGCCAAGAGTGGAACCCAGAACATCTGCCTGTTAATGTAGGATCCCAAAAGATAAAATAAATGCTCAGACACATACCTGGTGCTTTGATTACCACAGTGACTCAAATCGTGGTATTCTTATAACCATCCATGGGTAGTACTGAGACTGAATACACACCTGGAAGTTTTTTAAAGGTCATCAAAGAAATAACAGATATCCTCAAAAACAACAGTGAAAAAATATTAAATTTTCCATGTATTTGATAACTTCGCATTTTCTAGGCCAGTCTATTTTGAGTTAAAGGCCTGTGTTTTATTTTGTAATTAGTTATAATCCAGAAAGCTAGAACACCTTGTTCACACACTTAAACAACAATCATGAAAAATGAAGTTTCATTCTTAAATTGACAGCGTCACATAAATACACAAGTAGAATAAACTCCTATTATAAACGTGGTTACTTAGATGTTAATATATATACACTGTATTTTACTGATTACATTTCAAAGTCAATCAATGTCATCTGGTACAGAAAACTATTGAATTACTAAGTATATCACAGAATTAATAATTTCCTGTCAGATAGCTGAAGTTACTTTTGTAAAATTTTGGGGAAAGTGCATTAGTCTGACATACAAATTTGACTCCTTTAAACAATGTGAAAACCTCTTGCACTCAGACATTAGCAATAATTTTCCCTCCATAGGCGAAATTACCTATATGAAAGACAAATTACCTATTGTCATTGGAATAAAATTTTTCTCTCCATGTAAAGTTATTTCACAAATCTGAAAATATGTGAATACTGTCATTTGCATTCAATGAGAATTTTACACATGACAAGAATCATTTAATGAGGAATAAAAACTCAGCAAATGGCTCATGATTTGCAAAATTTTTCCAAAATTAAAGATGCTTTTTCACTGTACTCTTGTCAGTCCAGTAGGAAGATGTAAATTATTCATTATATGGAGATGACTCATTTTACTTAGAATTTCACAAAAACTCTTAAGTGATTGACAAAGGGGGAGGAAATATATACGTCATACAGAGCTAAGTGTTGTATAATACTATTGCCTACATCAAAATACTTGCCACTTCTGCCTTATTAGACTGATATAATTAACTCCAAATTTAAAATGGTTAGATAAAATATGTACTAATGTAATTATCATTGGACTAATAGTAGTTTGAAATCAACTACTAAGCAATTTTAAATGGACTAACGATTTTAGTCACTGTACAGCTTATTTGAAAAATGCCGTATCATATCACTGTATCAAAGATATCAGCAAAAGAATTATTTGTGTATCACTCAAATACCTGCCCAGAGAAATTATACCAGCTCTTTTAACAGAATAATATTAAATACAAATTGTTTACCAAGTGTGGAAGCACCAAATAATAAAAACAGAAGACACTAACAAAATAACACAAATGTAGGGATTGTAGGATATGGCTACCAAAGCAAAGGGAAGAGTCTGGAGTGACTAACCCTGAGAAGCCTACAGGAAGGCTCTGCAGAGCTTAAAGTTAGGCTCAGGAAGGGGGTGGTGCTGCTATGCTGTTGCTGGCATCTCTGAAATCAAAGAGGGTCCCCATGGAGCTGAGTTCCAGACTTCTAAGAAGTGAACACTGGCCCGCTGGTATTGAGATCTGCAAGGAACAAAACAAGACTGGTTCTAAGGGTATAGAAAAATTGCAAAATGGATTCAGCTGCTGCTATGCGGTTATGGGAACAGACTGCCACCTCCAGGATGAAGAGTCATTGCCAAGGTGATGCCTATACAAACAAAAAGCTAAATAGGAACAGGAAGAAAACGAGAAGGAGCAAATCCATTCTCCTTTCTCAAGTTTACCCATCTCCTTCTATTAGTGGAAACTAACCAAGAATAGCTGGCAAAACAGAAACTGATTTGGAGAGTCCCAATCCCAGCATCATGAAGTTGCATATAGAAGGGTAGATTTGAAGCTGAGAGAGGCAATAGCTTATAATATATAAACACACAAATACATACTTAGGAAAGTATATTTATATATTACTAAAACTATAGATAGATATATAATTATGTATATCTATTCGTATGTATATAAAACTCTTATAGATACGGCACATAGATGTCAAATTCAGGAAATTTATACCACTTAAAGAATATGCTTGGTCTATAAATAGTCGAGATATTAGGATGACAGCTGAAGACTCTACAAAAGGAAAAATGATAATGATAAACAGTCTATCAATTTTAGAAAATACAGGAAAAAACCCTAAAATTTTATTCAAGAAATGTTACTTTTAAATATGCTTGCTTTAATAAATAAAGATTAGATCCAAGCAGAAAACTCATGTCATACAGGGTTTTGCTAACATATTCAATGTCACAACCTTTAAAAAATGGTTGAGCATCTTTTCATGTGCCCGTTGACCATCTACATATTCTTCCTGGAGAAATGTCTATTTAGGTTTTCTGCCCATTTTTGAATTAGATTTTTTGTTGTTGTTGTTATTGAGTTGCATGAGCTGTTGGTATATTTTGGAAATTAAGCCCTTGTCAGTTGCATCACTTGCAAATATTTTCTCCCAGTCCGTATTTTAAAAATCACTCTTAAATAATTAAAAAACAGATTAAAAGTCAGTTAAGTAATACAAAATTAGAACACTATCCACCAAACCTGACCTAATTCACAAGTTAATACTGAATGAATGAGGAGAACATTTTTTCAAGGTGGACAGGAAACATTTACTGACTGTATTAACCCTATGCAGAAACATTAAAAAGTCTCAATATATTTAAAGTATTTAAGTAATATAAATTATACCCTCATACATACTGAAGGTAATTAGACATCAATAAAAATACAAAATCTAAAGCATCAACCTACACTTGGTAGATGTACTATATTTGTGTTCCAAAAAGTAGTCACAAATATTTCAAACTAAATAATAAACCCCCAAATGTCAAAATTTGTATGATACAAAGTTAAGGCACATTTTAAAGAGCAAATAAAACACAGGTTAATAATTGAAGAGAAATAGTAAATACAAAATGTGAAATGAATGACATTTCAAAAATAGATAAAAATAAAGAAAATATAACAGTTAAAATCCTAGCCATGCTAATCAAGAAAAAAATAAACAAAATTAACTATATCACACATGACAAAGAGGGCATCACTAAAAATATCCAAAGTCAGCAAATATATATATATTTATGAGAAAAAATATGAAAATTTACATGACAATGACAAATTCTTAGAAAACAAAATCTACCAAAATAGATACAAGAAGATATAGAAGTATCATATATAATGTATACATGTATGTTTGTAGTATAAGCCCTGATAGTTTGATTTTTCTTTTTTGTAATGCAAGTGCCTGACTTAAGCTTTCATTGCCCAAGCATTCACTCACTACAAAAATGGCTATCCTGAATATGTACATTACCATCCACTAAATAAAGAGCCAGACCCACCTATGCACCCACCCCACACAGATTCTTCGTTTTAGAGATCTTGGTTGATTTAGATAAGTGACTACTTGGGATGGTTGTTTTTCTGTTCCTGTGCTTTAAATTCCTGCTCTTGTGTTTTAAATTCACCAATAAACAGTGAACCCATGAAACCTGAGACCCACATCCTTCACCGCAATAAGAACAGAACTTCAGGCCCACACATTCTCTCTTTCTTTACCACGACTTCACTGTGTGGCCCCCAGGTGTACCCTGTGCTTTCCAGGACCTATGAGTAATAAACCTTGTCTTTTGCAAAGTTTCTTGATGTTTATTGCTGAGGGCAGCTTGTAATCATAATAAGAATCACAAGGGCTGGTACAGCCACAACACTGGTTATCTATAGGCTGAGACCTAGATACAACA
Source organism: Mesoplodon densirostris (assembly GCF_025265405.1). Lineage (NCBI taxonomy): Eukaryota > Metazoa > Chordata > Mammalia > Artiodactyla > Ziphiidae > Mesoplodon > Mesoplodon densirostris. The sequence goes on from NC_082672.1 coordinate 56,542,576, forward strand.
GCATGTTCATTACACATATATATATATAGAATCAACCTTCTTACAAAAAATTTATGCCTAAATGTCTTCACTAGTAAACTCTATTCAATATCTAAGAAAGAAACTATACCAATCTTTTAAAAATTCGCCAAAAGAGGAGGAGGAAATATTTCTCAAAGTTTTTAGAGGCTAATATAACCTTAATGGCAAAATCTGACAAAAATATTCCAACAAGACATTTTCAAAGCAATATTTCCCATGATATTTGTTACAAGATTCTTATCATGTAATTAGGAAATATAATCCAAAGATATACAAAAAGATTAAAAAATACATACAAAACATTGAGCTTATCCAAAGAATGCAATGTTAGTTAAGCATTTGAAAATCATTCAGTATTAGTCACCATATTAACAAATGAAGGAGAAAAAATACATAAAATGCATAATCATTTCAGTAGGTGTATAAAAAGCACTTGACAAAATTCAATATTCAGAAAATTAAGGATAGGTAGAAACTTTAAAAACTTGGTCAAGATTATTTATGAATAATCCACAGATAACATCATACATTAGGATGAAAAACTGGTTTTCTGCTAAGATATGTAAAAAGACAGTGATGTGTATTCTTACTACATCGAAACAAGATTTTATTGGCGGTGTAGGCAATGCAATAAAGCAAGGAGAAAGAAAGGAATTTTGACAAGGAAAGATGAAGTACATCCATCTCTATTCACAAATGACAGGAGCTTTTACTTAGAAAATCCTGGAGAATCTACCAAAAAACTACTGGAATTAACAGATGAATTTAGAAAAATTTATGGAATACAACATTAATGTGCAACACAATTGTTTGAAATGTATAACTTAACAATATCAAAATTAAATTTTAGAAATGCTATTTAGCATTAACATCCACTAGCATTCACATTAACATCCAAAAAAAATGAAATACCTTAGTATAAATCTCGCAAAATAGGTACAAGGGCTTTATGAGGAAAAATACAAAACTTGGATGAACAAAATCAAAGAACTTAATAAATGAAGAGATAGTCCACACTGAAGGATAACAAGACTCAATATTGTAAAGTTGTAAGTTCTTACTAACTTCATTTATAGATTCAATGCAAGCCCAGTCAAAATCCCAGCAAGTTATGTTTGGCTGTCAACCATGTTTATAAAGTTTACATGGAAAGGGAAAAGAGGCAGGACAGTCAACATACTATTGAAGTAGAAGAACAAGGTTAGAATACTGATACTGCCTGACTTCAATACTTACTAGAAAATCTATAGTAATCAAAATATTATATTGGTGAAGGAGTAGACAAATAGATCAATGGACCTATCAGAAAGCCCAGAAATAGAACTACATAAGTACAGTCAACTGCTCTGTGACAAAGAAGCAAAAGCAATACAATGGAGCATAGATAACCTCTTCGACAAATGGTGCTAGAATAACTGGGCATCCAAACACAAAAAAAGAATATAGACAGAGACTTTACACTCTTCACAAAAATTAGCTGACAGACATAAATGTAAAACACAAAACTATAAAACTCTTAGAAGATAACAAAGGAGAAAATGGACATGACTTTGGACATGATGATGACTTTTTAGATACAACACCAAAGACATGATCCATGAGACAAGTAACGGATAAGCCGACCTTCATTAAAATTAAAAGCTTCGGGGCCTCCCTGGTGGCGCAGTGGTTGAGAGTCCGCCTGCCGATGCAGGGGATACGGGTTCGTGCCCCGGTCTGGGAGGATCCCATATGCCGCGGAGCGGCTGGGCCCGTGAGCCATGGCCGCTGGGCCTGCGCATCCGGAGCCTGCGCATCCAGAGCCTGTGCTCCGCAACGGGGGAGGCCACAGCAGTGAGAGGCCCGCATACCACAAAAAAAAAAAAAAAAAAAAAAAAAAAATTAAAAGCTTCTGTCTGTGAAAGACAGTGTCAAAAGAATGAGAAGACAAGCCACAGCCTGGGAGAAAATATTTTCAAAAGTCACATCCGATAGGACTGTTATCTAAAATATACAAAAAAGTGTTAACATTTAACAATAAGAAAACAAACATGATTTAAAAGTGGGCCAAAGACCTTAACAGACACCTCACCAAAGGAGATACATAGAAGGCAAATAAGCATATGAAGGCAGATAGTCACTGTGGACAATGTAAAGTGAATATATGGACTTTGTGATGTCTCTGGACAGTGTTGTGAGGGCACATTTGACATTGGTCAGCACCTGTATGGCTTTTGTGTGATTTTTCTCTATTCCTGGGTCCTTAAATGAGTCACAGAGAAATCAAATATTTGGATTCATCAAAAGCTGAAGTTTTTCTAGACAAATGCAACCAAAATTTAGAGAAACAAGGGAGTTTAGGACACTGGTAAGGATGTGTTACTGAAATTAAAGGCCATGGGATATTAAATTAAATAGAAGAGAAGTGAAGAAAATAGAGGAGTGACGGATTCAGAGAAAGTAAAAAGATCAGTACTTTTGTGATTGTGACCTAAATTTTGACTGTGGGCATGGATTACTCAAGTGGAGAAAAAGAGGTCAGTTGAAATGAGATCGTGAAGAGGTTAACAGGGAAGGCTTTGGGATTTGTAATCCAATTAATTTGTGGAGTCCCCTAAAATAATGGCAGTGCTTGAGGTGAAGATGAAAACTGAGCCAGAGTTCAGTGGATGTGGTGAGCTGGAGTATATGAAAAGGAAAAAGGGAGACAGTAGCAATGTAGAATGGAAAGTGGTGGTATAGCTGAAGGACTAAGCACTCAGTAGAACTGGTTTCTATATGTATATAAGTGTGATGAAGTAATGGGTGTTGAGAACGATCAAGTACACTTCCTACCCATGAGGGGCCAGGCAAATCTATGTACTTACCATCTAAGGAGATTGCAGAGAAGCAGTTTCCTCAGGGAAAATTCAGGTTTCTTTTACGGAAGGAAAGAGGAGAGAGCCTTTGACACAGAGAGGATTTGCTGGTTTGGGAGAGCAGTTCCAGAGAACACAATGAGGAATTTGTAGATGGGGAAGGAGACTAAAGGGGTTGTGGACCAATCAGATAAGTAAGGATTACTGCTATGGTCAGTGGGTGTGGAGGAAGTGGAGGATTACTAACCGACTGGGATGAGGGATTCGATGCATTATTCTCTACCAATAGTTTGATTTATGAATATTCTGAATAAAAGCTCAGGATAAAATTAACCTTTTAATTACCAAACACATTTTTAGTATTCAGAAAATCCAAGAAAAAGCTTAAAATTTTTGTTTGTATAAATTTCTTTTGGTTTCAGCAATGCTCTGTACTGAATTTTTGTAGTCTTGTTTAACAGGAACTTTTGGCTGAATTTTTGTTCTAAGAATCATTGGCCACTGCTTTACTTCTTTTAGGTATTTCTTTTGAAAACAGAGAAAGAGAAAAGACTGTGATGGCATAGGCAGGGGGTTTTCTTTTCATTATCTTGAAAATATAAACAGTTGTCAAGCCATTAATAAACATGGATGTAGTAATAACACGATAACAGAGATTTCTTAAGAAAAGTTTTCAACATTTTTAAATTACAGAAATAAACTCATTACCCTTACATGGCATCTATACTTAAACATGCAGCCTCTTTTTTTTCTGTCACTCTCATCTTTTTTCCCCTTGTTGGTCTTGCTTTGATTTTGCAGCTGCAAAGCATGCCTGTTCTTTCCAACGACTATTATCTTCTTGATATCTATGGTCCCTGAAGAGGCAGTTTACACAAGTACCCAGGCTTTCAGTCATCCACTTCTCATTTTGATCTCTCACAACCCACTTTCAGCCTTTGTATCCTTACTTAAGACTTCGTTGGCTACTGCCCTTATAAAATTAACTGGTCTGTGTTTTCTCTACATTCCTAAACTCTCAATCCCCTTATATATACCTACTCATGATCTCTGTAATTGCCACTACTTTGTTACCTTTATCATATCTTTATATTCTTATTACTACTTCACTTCAAAAATGTCTCAGTCAGATATGTATTCAAAATAAAAGAATTCCCTTTCTCTTTCCTGTTATCAGCAACTTCCCCAGTGATTTCTAAGTTTTACTCACTCTACAGAATATATTTACCATTTATCACCCTTTCGTGTTCTCTTCTATTCTCTCTTTCCACTGGTCTTTATCTTTTCCCATGTCTTCAGTTACCATCCGATCGATTCCAATTCCATAGGTCTCTCTACCCATGACATGTTCTGCTTTATTCAATTCTCTATCTATACCTTTACTTGTGACATCTTCCTGTATGTTCCATTGCCATCTAAAACTTAATGTGACAAGGTCAGGCTCTTGAAATTTCCTGCTAAGCGCACTTCCACTCTTCCCAACTCCATTACTCTCGCAATTTTATCATCGTGAAACTTGGGCATTAACCTTAATACTTTTTTAAATCTCTCCCTCAAGGCCTTATTATCTGTTTTGCCCTGCATAATCTCTGTAAAGATACTTCTTTCTTTATCCCTCGATTAAAACTCTACAAAGGTCCTCATTTTTATGCTTGGGTATTGTGTATTCATTTCTCCCATTGTTCTGGTTTCTCATCTATTATAGTATTTTCTCATAATACACTTACATATTTCATTATTGAAGTTAATATTGTTTTCCATAAAGAAATGCACCCTAATTATATTTTATAATTTTTTAAATAGTCTCCTAAAGGAAAAGATGTACCTTCACTTCTTTAGTTCTGCATCTATTCATATATATTCCTATACATATTAATATTTTCTAATAATATATTCTTTGGTATCTCATGGCCTCTCTCTCTATATATGATACATAATATAACAGTTATTTTTTTTTCTCTTAGTGACATCTCATTTAAGTAAAAATAATCCATGGGATTTATTTATCCTTAAATAAATTCTACGAATGCAGTTATTCTACTGCAAGACTCCAAATGTTTCTAAGATATGAGAATATTCAATAAAGTTTCCAACTCCTATAAATGACTCTATATATTGAAATAGACCTATTTGAGCTTTTGTGAACGTGTTTCTTTGGATAAAATATTATACCAATGCTTTTCTAAGTTTTATTTATTAATACTCTAATTCTATTCTATGATTTTTACAAATTATCTTGGGACTCACTCCTATTTTTTATTGTTTTCCTGCTAGAAGTATTTCATAAATATCACAGTTTAAAAATTAATCAATAATATAAGCTTAAATAACAACTCTCAGAGAAAATCTCTAAGCAGTGTCATACTGCTTTTTGAAATGTAGGTAATAAGTTGAATTCGTCTAGAGAAAAAGTTTGAGTTTTATTTTTTTGGATTGTCTTGAAATGTCTAAACAATATTTATACTAATATACCATAAATGGGTTAAGTGTTTTGTAAAGAGAGAAAGTATTTATGACTTGTAACAGAAAATTAAAAATTAATGTAAAAGTCACTCCTAGGTCTTATTGTATTAATAAAGTTTAATTCTGACTACTACAAGAACCCTCACAGACTTTAATATTAGAAATAGTTTCAGAACACCTTATATATAACAAGAACATATCAGTATATTTCATCTTAATATTTGTTTTATGTGGGGATACAGATGTGTGTGTGTGCATGCATAATTATTTATACATAGTTGCCAATTGTGTAGTATTGTTATCTTGCTATAGAAGGAATATAAAGCCTCTTTCTATGTAGTAATCTAGAAAAAAAATAGATTTACTAAATTATTTCCTTGTCCAAAGTGCTGATAGACTTAAATAACCTGTAATTTGCAAATACCCAATAACGCTTTAGGCCCTGAATTTGTTATATTCTAGTTAGAATTAAATTTTGATATACCTCATCTAAAATATTACCAAAATTAATGCCTACTTTGTATATTATAGTTGAGAGAATAGTGCTTGATATTCTCATCAAGTAAATGAGTTCTCTTCCTTCTTTATCTAATTGCACCAAAGAACTAGGATATTTAGCAGTATATCTATGCTTCCAAACTTTCCATTCATGAAAAGTTGAGCTTTTTAAAAAAAATACAACATTGGAGAAGGAAAAAATTAGTCAAATTTCACTAGGTAGCCAAGTATCTGGCATATAGTAACATTTATAGACGGTTCTTATATGAATTAAAGGAAGGAGACACTCTGCCTACCTCTGGAAAGCCATATATATATATTATATATATATATTAATATATATATATATATAATATATATTAATATATATATGTATATACATACATATATATATATATATTATATATATATACTCTAGCTCCTTCAGTAAAAGCTTTCAATTGAGCTCTGGATAAGTATTATAACAGCTGTATTTTAAGTTGGCAGAAAATGAACTTAGTCATTTCACAGTGTTAATTTGCTTGCATAATGTAAACATAATTTTTGGTAAAGTATTTTCATTTTATTATACAAACTTCCAAGTCAACAGAGATGTGTGAATCTTAGTTATAGGACCTATTTTCTTTAAAAGACTTTGTTTTATAATTCTGCACCCAAGAATTATATTTTTTATTCTCTTTCTTTTCCAAAACAAATTGAACATGTTTTTCAAACTGGTTTACAAGGTGAAATTTAAATATAGAAAAAACTAGACAGTGCTTAGCCATCACATTCTGTCTTATTCTTATAGCCTAGCAAACTTAACCTTATTTGTGCCTTTTATACACTAGTTGAGGAATTTGGAATTGTGTATATTTTTTCAGGCTTTATAAAATATTACTTAAAAACTAGAAATCTTGATTTGAGGTATTAAATAAGAGATGACATGAAAGACCACACTCTGTGAAAATGTTATTTGCTTAGAAAAATTTCTAAAAGATATTAGTCATTTTCACTATTATTTATTTATAATTGTGTATTAATATAAAGTTTGATTCTGCAATTATTATGTACCTCTTAAGGATAACATGAATTTGGCTGTTTCATATTTTACTCTGACTGATTCTTTTAACTAATCCTAAATATCACATCATAAGGGATATCATTTCTAACCTTAAAACTAGATGAGTCCCTCAGCCCCTTTTAAGCTCACAGCACTTCCTACTTCCCCAACTGTGACTCACCAACCTTGAAATTCTTCTGAAACATGAGATTCATATCGTGCATATTCACTTGTCACCTATGATCAGGGATTAAGATAAGATTTATAGGGACAGTCATGAATATATAGAACAATGCTATAATCTATCACACTTCTCAATATTCATCAAAATAAACATTGTAATGATTTTGACTCAGAAAATAAATCCATGGATTCATTCATAAAATCATGAGAAAGACATGTATAAAGATGTTTGTTTCATTACTGCTCCAAAAAAAGAGGCTAAATACCCACCTCTATGTTATATATGTATGTATTATGTATGTATGTATTTTTCATGAAGTGTGATTGACTTACAATATTGGATTAGTTTTAGGTGTACCACATAGTGATTCTGTATTCTATTTTTTTTTTTTTTTTGCGGTATGTGGGCCTCTCACTGTTGTGGCCTCTCCCGTTGTGGAGCACAGGCTCCGGACGCTTAGGCTCAATGGCCATGGCTTATGGGCCTAGCTGCTCCGCGGCATGTGGGATCTTCCCAGACCGGGGCACGAACCCGTGTCCCCTGCTTCAGAAGGCAGACTCTCAACCACTGTGCCACCAGGGAAGCCCGATTCTGTATTCTTATACATTACAAAATGATCACCATCATGTCTAGTTACCATCTCATCTGTCACCGTACAAAGTTATTACAATATTATTGACTATATTCCCTATGCTGTACAATGTGTTCCTGTGATTTATTTACTTTATAACTGGACAGCTGTTTCTCTTCTATTTTTCCTATCCGCCTACCAATATATTGCTCTCTGTATGTATGTGTGTTACAGTTTTATGTTTGTTTAGGTTTTTTCATTCTTTTTTGTGGCTGATATGTGTATGTGTGTGTGTGTGTGTATATATATCTCACATCTTCTTTAACCATTCATCTATGGATGGTGGACACTTAGGTTGCATCAGTATCTTAGCAATTGTAAATAATGCTACAGTGAACACGGGGGTGCATTTACATTTTTGAGTTAGTGTTTTTGTTTTCTTCAGATAAGTACCCAGGAGTGGAATTTCTGGATGGTATGGTATCTCTATTTTTAATTTTTTGAGGAACCTTAAAAAAAATTTTTTTGAGGAACTTTCATACTATTTTCCTTGACTTAAATTATTTTCTTTCCCACCAAGTGCATGAGGGTTCTGCTTTCTCCACATCCTATCAAACACTTGTTATTTGCTGTCTTTTGGATAATAGCTATTCTGACAGGTGTGATGTGATATGTCATCGTGGTTTTGATCTGTGTTTCTCTGTGATTAGTGATATTGAGCATCTTTCCATGTGTCTGTTGGCCATCTGTACGTCTTCTTTGGAAAAATGTCTATTCCTGTCCTCTGCAGAGTTTTTAATTAGGTTATTTTTCTTTTTGATGTTAAGTTGTATAAATTCTTTATATATTTTGGATATTAACCCCTTATTGGATATATCATTTGCAAATATCTTCTCCCATTAGTAGGTTGCCTTTTCATTTTGTTGATAGTTTTCTTCACTGTGCAAAAACATTTTACTTTATTGTAGTATTATTTTTGCTTGTGTTGTCCTTGCATGAGGAAACATGTCCCAAAAAAATATTGTTAAGACTGTTGTCAAAGAGTTTATTGCTTATGTTTTTTCTAGGAGTTTTATGGTTTCAGGTATTACATTTATGTCTTTAATCCATTTTGAGTTGATTTTTGTATATGGTGTAAGAAAATGGTCCAGTTTCATCTTCCCCATGTAGCTGTGCAGTTTTCCCAGAACAATTTATTGAAGATTCTGCTTACCTCCGTTGTCATAGATTAATTGGCCATATAAGCGTGGGCTTGCTTCTGGGCTCTCTGTTCTTTTACATTGATCTATGTTTCCAATTTTGTGCCAGTATTATGTTGTTTTGATTACTATAGTTTTGTAATATAGTTTGACATCGTGGAATGTGATGCCTCCATCTTTGTTCTTCTTTCTCAAGATTGCTTAGCCTATCTGGGGTCTCTTCTGGTTCCATACATATTCTGGAATTTTTAGTTCTAGTTCTGTGAAAATGCCATGGGTATTTTGATAAGGATTGTACTAAATCATTAGATTTCTTTGTGTGGTATGGACATTTTAACAATATTAATCCTTTCAATCTTTAAGCATGGTATACCCTTTCATTTATTTATATCATATTTAACATTTCATCACATCTTACAGTTTTCAAATTACAGGCCTTTCAACTTCTTTGTTAAATTTACTCCTAGGTATTTTATTATTTTTGATGTATTGTAAATGGGATTGTTTTCTTCATTTCTCTTTATGATAGTTTATTATTAGTGTTTAGAAATACAGGGAATTCTTTTTTTGTTTTAGTTACATATATTTTTTCCCGAATTTTTCCATTACAGGTTATTACAAGATATTGAATATAGTTCCCTGTGTTATACAGTAAATCCTTGTTGTTTATCTATTTTATGTATAGTAGTTTGTATCTGTTAATCCCATACTTCTAATTTATCCCTCCCCTACTTCCCTTTTCCCTTTGGTGACCATAAGTTTATTTTCTATGTCTGTGAGTCAGTTTCTATTTTGTATATAGATTTACTTGTGTTATTTTTTAGATTCCACATGTAAGTGATATATTTATCTTTGTCTGACTCACTTTCCTTAACATGGATGTTCTCTCAGTCCATCCATGTTGCTGCAGATGGCAGTATTTCATTAAAATGCAGTGTATTTCTGTATATTTTCTACCCATGACTTACTGAATTCACTTATTAGGTCTAATAGTTTTTTATGGTGGCATATTTAGAGTTTTCTATGTATAGTGTCATGTCATCTGCAAATAGTGACAGTTTTACTTCTTCCTTTACAATTTGGATGACTTGTATCTCTTTTTCTTGTCTGATTGTTGTATCTTGCGCTTTCAATATTATGTTGAATAAAAGTGACAAGAATGGGCATTGCTGTCTTGTTCCTGATCTTAGAAGAACATATACTCAACATTGAGTATAGTGTTAACTATGGGTTTGTCATATATGACCTTTATTATATTGATGTATGTTTCCTCTATACCCACTTTGTAGAGAGTTTTTACCATGAATGAATGTTGAATTTTGTCAGAGGCTTTTTCTATATCTGTTGAGATGATCATGTGATTTTTATCCTTTGTTTTGTTAGTGTGGTGTATCATGTTGATTCATTTGCAGATATTGAACCATCCTTACATCACTGGAATAAATCCCTCTTAATCATGGTGTATGATCCTTTGAATGTATTGTTGAATTCAGTTTGCTAATATTTTGTTGACGACTTTTATATCTATGTTCTTAAGAGATATTAGTCTATAATTTTCTTTTTGTATAATGTCTTTGTCTGTTTTTAGTATCAGGGTAATTATGGTTTCATAAAATGTGTTTGGAAGTATTTCTTTCTGGTCAATTTTTTTTGAAATAACTTGCAAAGAATAGGTATTAACTCTTTAAATGTTTGGTAGAATTCACCTATGAAGCTCTCTGGTCATGGACTTTTGTTTGTGGGAAATTTTTTGATTACTGATTCAATGTCATTACTAGTAATTGATCAGTTAAGATTTTCTATTTATTCCTGATTCAGTCTTGGAAGTTTGTATGTTTCTAAGAATTTATCCATTTCTTCTAGGTTGTCCAGTTTGTTGACTTATAATTGTTCATAATAGTTTCTTATGATTTTTTGTATTTCTGTGGTATTGGTGAAACTTCTCCTCCTTTATTTCTGTTTTTATGTACTTGGGCTCTCTATCTTTTCTTGATGAGTGTAGCTAAAGGTTTATCATTTTTATCTTTTCAAAGATAAAGCTCTTAGTTTCAATAATCTTTTCTGTTTTTTTTAGTCTATATTTCATTTTCTTCCACTCTATTATTATTTTCTTTCTTCTAGTAACTTTGGGCTTTATTTTTTCTTGTTTTTCTAGTTCCTTTCAGTGTTAAGTTAGATTGTTTGAAGTTGTATTTGTTTCTTGAAGTAGGAAACAGGAAGTAGTAGTACAGGAAAGGGTATATTTTGGACTCGATTAGCAAAAAAGAGGAGTATATATACCTGGATCCTTTTCCTACTCAAATTTAGTTTTTGAATATGTGTTGAAGAAATATACATTTACTTACATTTCATGGTTTTTAAAGAAAAAAACTGAGCTGATTAAATTATAATCAAAATCTTGTCCTTGTAGTCTAGACTTCAGTCTTTACACATGAAGAAAATTACTCAACTACTTTGTAATATATGCTCTACATATCACTTACTGTTGTTTTATTGGATTTTAATGTGAGTTGCACATGCAAGGTATTGTTATCATTAAATTACTAGTATTCTGTGAATCAACAATCACGTTCCTTGATGTTATCTTATGTAAAAGTTCCCAAAGAAGGGCTGGCTACATCCCTGCAGTTTATATAACCCACAGATACTACAATGGAAAAGCACAAACATTCACTTTTTTTCATATTAAAATAAAATGGAAAACTGGTCAATAACAGCAAGAGAAGGAAGAGAATGATAGGTAAAATGTATTTTGAAAGACTTAAAGAATCAAAATAGAGTAATGCTTACTTAGTTTGGCTATGTTACTTTCCAGATGTATGCACACAGACAGAAGTGAGAAAAATTCTACTCGGAAAGACAGAGTTTGTATAATTTATACCAGTGGGGCTGCATTAGACATATCTATTTTCACTCTGAGCACAAATCTTAAGGGTGTAGAGTCCTGCTTTGCATAGTAAGTGTAAACTGGTAGTAGCAAACCAAAAACTATAGAACTGAGAACTTCTGGATTCTACCCCAAGATGTAGAGCTAAATAGTGGGACACTTCCTCTCTTGCAACAGAAAAAGAGGTGGACTAACTTCAAAATCATAACTGGTAGCAGAGCAAATAACTAGCCCAAAATCTAAGAAAATACAATGCTTGAAGAGAGAAAACAGATGCAAATCCACACTTACTGGGATAGATGCTACTGAACACATTAGAGTTTAGCTAGAATTGCTGACAAAATATTAAAGGTCAACTGCAGATTGGCAGGATAGTGTGAAATCCCTGGAAGGAGTGGTCAATATATACAAGCTCTTTTTCCTGATTCTTTACAGAAACAGCTCTGAGAAGTGTCTTTTGTGCTACAGACATAAGAGAAAGGAATGGCAGCCTTTCAAGAGGGGAAAGAAACTCAACTCAGATTCTTCTCCTTGTTATCTCTTCTATGGAACAAAAGCCACATTCTGTGTGTGGAGAGGAGGAGAGGGGTGTAGGCATATGTGTATATGCTCATATCCAATGTAATACTCATATCCAATAGGTCAAACTATAGGGATATAAAACAGGTAAATGTTTGCCAGGGGTTGGAGGAGGAAAGGGGCTGACTGCAAAGGAGCTTCATATGAGAAATTTAGAGTGATGGAAATTTACTCTTTGTTATTGGGGTGTGGGATACATGACTCTATGCATTTGTCAAAACCCATTGAACTGTAACATCGCAAGGAGTGACTTGGTTGAATACTGTGATAGGGTGCAAGGCACACTACCCCAAAATACGGCATCTTAGTACATAGAATATTTTAAGCTAAAAGAGTGTGAGAAAACCACAGAAGCAGGAATACCACTGTGACTTCCTCCCCCCCACCTCACCCTTCTTCCCTGAAATGGGTCATAAAAGCCTCATGTGAGAGATGCCCTTCCTATATCTGGAGAAAAGGAGCACCCTTATCTCAGAAGACAAAGGGATGCCAAGAAGAATCTTAACAAACAGGCCTTGGTAAGTTTTTCCCAGGTCACTACACTTAGCTTATACCCTTTTGTCCTATCACATTTTTCCATGACTTTCTACTCTTCATCAAACCTAGTAAAAACATGCTTTTGATCTTCATTTTCTTATGAAAGCTCCTGTGCCATGTAAAACTGATATTAAATAAATTTATGCTTTCCTCTTACTAATCTGTGTTTTGTTACAGAGCCCCACCCAAGAACCAAGAAGGGTAGAAAGAAAAGCTTTTTTTCCCCTCCCCTACAATGTAGACAAATGAGGAAATAGAAAAATCACCATAAGAACACCATAGTAATAACTATTGCAGGCAAGATTCATTGATGAATGACAAAATTAGTGGACAAACTTTAAAAAGAAACTAGCTATTTGCATACTCCAATATACCTTCCCCCCAACTTTTTAACTACTTTGATAGTTTCAGAAAATTATTATGAATTCTCAGTTACCTCTCTATCAGGGAGATGGGAGTTCAATTACCTTCCTTTTCATTGTAAGCTGGGCTTAGTAACTAGATTCTAATGATAGATTATGAAAACGAAAAACTAGTTCTTTGGAGGAGACTGAGTAGACATGACAACAAAATGCAGTTTGGGATCCAGAATTGGATCCTGGAATTGAAAAAGTACTTTAGTAAATAAAATCTGTGCCTTTGTTGGTGTTGATTATTGCAAGGAATTAACATTAGGAGAAGACGAGTAAAAGTTATATGAGAACTTTCTGTACCATTTCTTAAACAACTTTGAGATGTAATTTGTAAATCATAAATTCACCCATGTACAATTCAATAACTTTTAGTGTATTTACAGAATTATGCAGCTATCATGAAAATCTAATTTTAGAACTTTGCATCACCCCCCAAAAGAAACCCCATATCTGTTAGCTATCAGTCCTCATTTCTTTCCACCATCATCCCTTCGCAATCTAGACCACTAATATACTTTCTGTCTCCAAGTATGCCTTTTGTAGACATTTCAAATAAATGGAATCATTCAATCTATCTTTTATGATTGGCTTCTTTCACTTAACCTAATGTCTTCAAAATTCTTTCATGTTGTAGCATGTATCAGCACTTCATTCATTTTTATTCCATTGCATGCCTATTCTGTTGTGTAAATGGATAACAAAACCACAATTTTTAATCCCTTCACCAGCTGGAAATTTGTATCATTTCTACTTTTTAGCTATCATGAATAATGCTACTGTGAAGGTAGCATACAAGCTTGTGTGTGGATATATATTTTGGGTTCTCTTGGGATTATATCTAGGGCTAGAATTGCTAAATCCTATGGTAATTCTACATTTAACATTTTGAGAACCTAGAACCTAGGAACCTCAGGTCCTTAGACAGCTGCCAAACCGTTTGGGGGCAGCAGTCTTACAAGGAAGGAGCCTCTGCATTGACTTTAAATAGGAAGGGAGTGTTAGCTTTCAATAGGGAGGGTTGGGCAACTTCTGCAGGCTCAGGGATTGCAGATATATCTAAGGATTCAGCATTTGGGGACACCTGTCAAATTAGGGTCCTATATTTCCTCAACACTGGCCCTGAATTTGATGTAGCAAACCTGATTTAGTTGGGTTTTTAACCTTTTCTGGACCTCAGACATTCATACTATTAAGTCCTTGGCCTGGCCTCAGCTTTACCTGCCCTCCAGCTGCAGGATAAGAGTCACTTTACACACTGCCAAAGGGACACTTTGGCTTTCACACTAGCTTTAATTACCTATTAATCTCCTGCAGCTTTTCATTACTTTTTTCAAGGTATCAATGGTACTTAGCAATAAATAGGTATCCTGTCCCATTGTCTTTATATTTACTATTTCCCTTGTGCCTCTCAAATGTCTGATAAATGGCTATAGCTTAAGCATTCCCTTTCACTGTTAAACTATGCCAGTTCACTACTTGTGAGACTTTTAACAAGGGGATCACCACCTTGAGTCAGGGGTTCTCTGTGCCCCACTTATCATCTCATGATGACAGAGAGGCTGGCAAGACATCCAGTTACAAATATTGTTGCATTCTTTCTTGCACCACTCCTGAGAATTACACTAGTTTGTTTCTGAGGAAGCAGAAACTGAGGAGTTTACCATATGAAGTATTAATTAAGGATCAACACCTGTGGAAGGATGAGGGCGGCAGCAGCACTGAGAAGAGGAAGAGGTGACACACAGCTGACAAATTTGACCATCCTCATGACGACATTTGGAGTCAATGTAACCTGTCAGCATTTTCCAACCTTGTTGGATTCATTGTTGGATATGTGCCACATAGGAAAAGCATGGCCTTGGGTGAGGTCGTTCTCTGCCACTGTGTCAAACCCTAATTCAGATTCCAAGAGGGGTGACAAGTCCTTCTTTAAAGAATAATCTGGGTGGTGCACCACACCTATACCTGTATATCTAATATGAGATAGAGTTAAAAATAGGGTACTCATTTCTAACTTTCAGTCTAATATTCTCATTCACCATGGTGTTCCAGGTAGAGAAATGGAGCAGTATTTGCCTACAATTGGGAACTAGTTAAAAGATGGTTATAATTTTTTTGTGTGACTTTTTTTCTTAAACCAATATTGCTCTCAGTGATACCTTTCCTCTGTAAGTGTTTTTTGGTAAAAGGATGTTTTCATGTTTTCATACAGTGCTAGTAAAATTGTTAAATTGATATTGCATTTTCAGTTCTAAAAAGCCTTTATGTTTTGAAATGTATAATACTAACTCAAAGAAATAGAAAAATTGAAAGCTGCTTAGAAGATGCATGCAGAGATAAAAAGACATTTAAAATTTTGAGTAGAAAATGAGTAATAGAAATATTCTTTAAATATTTAATACTGAACGTATCCTTAGAATTAGTGGAACTTTACCATTGAAGCCAGTAGTTTACATATCTTTTGCATTTAATCCTCTATTTCATAATTGTTCTTTGTTCACTTCAGGAATGTTTCAGAATTCTGATGGCCTATGGCCAGCAAGATAAAAGAAATTTCAGAAAATATACACCAGTTGTACAGTTGTGACATGCACACCTGAGACAAAAAACCAACCAATCAGACAAAAGCAAATGCTCCTGGTAGTTGGCATATGAGTGATTATTGAAAAATTTTGGTTCAAAGCATAGTGTATCACTTTTGTAGACGAAAATATGCATCTGAATTAATATTAATCCTCGAGTTAGAAATGTTAGGAACGTAGTTGAGCATTTTGACAGTCATATTCTAAGCAGAATTTTCTAATGCAGAGCTTGAAAAACAGTATCTCCCACAAAAATTTATAAGGTTCTAAGGCTAATAATCCAGCAAATGAAGCAGTGTAAATTTCAAAAACTTCAGGATTTTCTTTGATTAACTGCCAAAGTTTAAAAGAAGATCTTTATATATATATATATATATATATATATATATATATATATATATAACATAAAAACTTACTGTACTTTAGTAATCTTACAGAGTTCAACGACTTTCAAGCTTAATGAATTTAAAATGTTATTTGTTACTTCTCTGAAAATCCTACCTTATCCATGGTGTAAATCCAAAAGTACATGGGATTTTAAAGATTTCTGACACAGGGAGAGATTTCCTAAGCTTTTCTGAAACAACCAAACAAACACTGAAATTCTGAAATAAACCCAGGGCATCATATGGCTCATTTATAATTCTCTTCTTGTAATAAGCAGGACAAAAATCTTCCTTCAAGTATTTGATTTTATTCAGTACTTGTACCTCATAGAATTTTTTAGTTATATAGAATCATCTCTGTTGGTTGAGGGGGATGGTGCAGAAAACAGATGATCATGATCATCATTTTAAAAACAAACAGGTTCATTTTACTTACTTTACCATACAATTGGAGTGTGCTTTGTTCCCTTTTTAATGCACTCAATTCAACAAATATTTTATACTAATGTCCTACTTTGGATGTTTTGGTACACAAAAATAAAATCTGTTCTCAAACAACTGATAGTACATTTAGGAGTATATAATGATTTTTTTCAAATAAATACACTGCAAATTAAAATATGGTCCTTTAATACAGAGGAGTAAAATTGTTTTGGGCTTCTGTGACAACAGTGAATGTTTCCAGTTCAGAAAAACAGGAAATACCTTAAACAACTATCATTTAGGTTTGTTCTTGAAAGATATGTAGCATTTCACCTTATAAATGATCTGTTCTTACTTTAGGCAGATTTTGCTAAAGTCTCATGAAAATTCAAGGACTCAGGAGCACATATAATTCTTGATTCCCAAAGCTAACCTTGCTTCCAGACACAAGCTGCCTGGTTGAGATGTGTACAAACAGTGTTACTAATATTTGTTTGAAGAATATATCACTAACTTCTATACAGTCTCCAAATATATACTTATTATTATTTTAAGCAGATGAAGAAATTAAACTAATCAATGCAACAATATGAGATGACAGTGCAGCAGAGCAGAAACACACATGATGGAAATTATAATTTATCATATGGTTTTAACTGTAGTGAAGTAAAGACATGATATCTAGTAACATAATTGTCTGCAATCGTGGTTCCATATTTGTTACATATTCTTGGTTTTATCATTGGCAAATTACTTCCTCTCTCTGTCTTTGTTCCCTCAGCTATAATAGCAGCCATATTGGTGATCTATCCATTAAATAAATATTTGTTAGGCACTTAGTAGACACTATTCAAGGCATCAGTGGACAAAATAGGCAAAAAATTTGCATATGTGGAACTTACATTCTAGTGTAAAGGAAACAATAAATAATAAATAAATAATATAGTACACATAAAACAATCTAAAAGGGTTTGGAAATACTCAAGGGAGTTTTTTTTTTTTTTTTTTTTTTTGCTAGTATAATCCAAGTAGGCTTTATTGAGAAGTTGAAATTTCATCTAAGCCTCCAAAGGTATGATAGACTGAGCACTGCTATATCAGGGAAAAGAAAATTCCAGGCAGAGGAAGAATGTCTGACATGCCTTGAGAAGAACAAGGAGGGAAAGATAGAAGGAGGGGGTTACAAAAAGAAAAGGAAGTCGGATGGGGTATCGGACTCTTTGGGGCCTTGTTGGCCATTTTTAATATTTGACTTCTATTATAAGATAGAGAGTTACTGAAGGGTTTTGAACAAAGAGTGACACAGTTTGACTTATATTTAATAGTATAACCCAGAATCTAGAGTAGGAAGTAACTAGGTAGCAGGTAGGAATGACAGTGGTTTAGACGTGTGGAAGCAACAATACTGCTAAATGGTGATCAGATTCTTGAGTTAGAATTGATAGGATTTCTGATGGATTGACTATAAAATTTGAGGGAGTAAGAGGAGAAGCATGAATTCAAGCATTGGGGCCAGAGGAAATGGAAGGATGGATTTGTCATTGAGATATAGAATACCATTGGTGGAGAAGGTTTGGAAAAGAATTTCAGAATTTTTCTTGTCAGTTTGAATGTCATGTGGCAATATTAAGCAAGAAATGTGAAATTGGATGTATATGTCTGGAATTCAGGGGAGAAGCTGTAATTTAGGAGGGAGATATACATTTGGAAGTTGTCAGTAAAGAGCTATTATTTAAAGCTATGAGATTGGGTGAGCTCATTAAATTAATAGGTAGAAGATAAAAGTTCTAGGATTGAGTCTGGAGGCACTCCAATGACTGGAGAGTTTGGAATATAGAAGAAAAAGAACCAAAAGGGTCTTTAAAAAGCAGTCAATTCAGCAAAAGAAAAAAACAAGAGAGCACGGAAACTTAGAAGCCAAGTGATGAAACTATAGCCAACCAAAGAATTTATATCCAAGTGGCAGTGATAAACTACGGCAAATGCTGCTGATAATCTAAATAAGATGAGGGCTAAGATGTGATCTTTGGATTTAGCAATGCATAGATAATTGGTGACTTTGACTGGAGTGGTTTCAGTGGAGTGATGGTAGCAAAATACTGACTAGAGTCAGTTTAAAAGAAAAAGGAAAGAGAGGAATTGAAGACATTAAATATGGAAAATTAGTTTCAGGAAATTTGCCGTGAAGTGCAATAAAGAAATGAGGCAATAGCTAAAGAGTAAATGGGTCAAGGAAGGATTTTTTTAAATGGGATTGTTAACATAATATCTATACATTGATGGAAATACTTGAACAGAGAGGCGTTGAGGATCTGGGAGAAAAGGGGGAATGTTCTAGCCAGGTTCTTGAGCAAGAGAGGGTGGGATATAATGCACAATAGGAGGAACTATTATAGATAGGTGCAAAATAGTTCATCCTTGATGATGGCACATATGGCAATGAAATAAGAAGCAGGTATTTTACGGGGGATTTTTTTTTAATAAGAGCTCTCATTATTTCAGTTTTCTCATAGTAGCACAAAGCAATATCATCTGCTGAGAGTAAGGATAGAAAATGAGGTGTCAGGGGTTTAAAGAAAAAGATTATATAAAATACCCATGTAGAGAAATGAAAAAGTGGATTAAGTGACTTCATGAATTTAAAATGAGAACAACCTCCATGGTACATTTATTTTTCTAGTCTTAATCAGCTGCAAAGATACGGAATACACAGAAAGTGTATTTTAAGTAGAAGTGTCATTTTGACAAGCTAGTTTGTGGAAGTAAAAGGGGACCAGAAGAGGGAAAGATGTACACAAATGTTTGATGATACAGTACAATTTTAGTCGGGCAAAATAGGAAGAAACTCTATTAAAGGTATGTGACAAAGTAGAAACATAGTAGAATAAGTCAAGTTTGTTATATATGAAGAGCATTATGTCTATTGTATAAATCAACCTTATTCCTTATACACATACACACATTTATAAACTAATCAGTTTTGATTGTCATTTATGTTGTCACTAGTATGTTCTGCAACTTTTACACAGGTTATTTGAGTTTTAACCATTTCTAAGAAAGGTTTTTTTTCCAATAACTTTCTCAAATAAACATCACTTTCTTCATTTTTAAAATGAGAATAAAAAAAGATTAAGAAATATGTCAAAGCCCATACTTGTATCTATCTAGTAGAGTAGGGAGTAAAATGCAGATTGCTTTTACTCAGTGCCTGTGTTATTTCTATGTTACCAAATTGCCTGTCCATTGTAACTCAAGATTTTCAAGATATAGTATGTTGAAAAGAAAAAACAAAATACACTAAACTACTATGTGGAATAACAATTCAAAACTATTTTTCTTATTATGTGAAAGCATAGAATTATTTTAACTTATTGATAATAATAATGTCTAACATTTGAATATTATTTACTAGCTAAAGAAATAGTTTAAAAGGTGTCCGTTCCTATTCTAACAATTCAGTTAGATGAGTTATATTAACTCTATTTTAAAGGTCCTAAAACTGTTAAGTGTAAAAACTTTTACAAATGCACATAACAGAAAGAAGCAGTCTTTGTGGCTTTAAATCTCTAGGTTGTTCCAGTATACCAAAATGCCTTTCAAGTAAATTGGCACATGCAAAAAATGCCATCAGATACATTTAATACCACAAAGATAATAACCTAAAAGAAAGTTTGAGTTTAATATCTTAGAAATATGTGATTACATACCCATTAAAAGAAGGTTTGTGTGGTTTTAAGGAAAATAAATAAATGATATTAACCATTTAGAATACTTCAAGTTAATTATTCTTGCCTCTTTCTTAGAACAGTTCTGTAGGTCCACAAATTTATTTGCAATTCATCAAAATTACAAATAGTGTTAGAAAGTGACATATGCATACATTTTGCATATGCTATGCAAAAAATCCAATTATTATTAATTTACAAAATGTATAAGAAAAATGTGTGTAAATCCTGGAAGCATTTAAGCAAAAAACTGTACTAACATTAAAAATTGAACTGTATTTTTATGTGTGCAGGGTTTATTTCTGATATTTTATTAATATAAGTTAATTTATTCACAAATCAGAAATCAAAGTTAAACCCTAGTTTGTTTCTTCTTTTATTTCATTTCAAATAGCACATGTCAAATTCATACTATATAAGAAAGTGCCCTATAAAATGCTACACAGATGGTAATTATTATTTATATGCCATATACTATTATAACAAAACAGCATCCATTTTGTTGAGGAAAACACTGAGATCTAATGTTTTATTGGAAAAAATCTTTATTGCAGACCTATTTTTTTAAATTAAAACAAGATTCTTGGGTTTTTTCACATTCATATTACTTCTAAGAATTTTATGAATCTTCTAACAATTTTTGCTTTTAATTAATACGTTTTACCTAAGAATCCCTGAAGTCGATTTAACTGTGTCATAAAGACAAAAAATACCATTTGTAGATAAGTTTTATATGAAGCCCGACTTTCCAAAAAAATGCTTAGATCATTAAACATTTTAAGTTTACTTTTTGTGATTTTATCTCCAGTTTTAACTACAAGTGTAAATTGTTACTTCTAAAATAGCTGTTCCTTAAGAAAAGAAAACTAGTTGCCTTATAACTAGTTGCCAATGTGCCTTTAACATGAGTTAGAAATTCACCCAATTCAAATTGTTTTAGGAAGAGAAAATGGAATTTATTGTTCCACATAGTCTAAATCGAAACCGAGAATTGCCATGATAACTTTGCTTCTCTCATTACACAAATTTAGGATATGTTTCTTGATTTTCACTGTATCTATAACAACTACAGAATAAATGTAACAATCATAAATACTTCTGTTACTTCCGCCAATACTGCATCAATAATAACCATCCACATCTGTTAGTGCTACAGGACCTTCTTAAGCGGAGACCACTGTCCCACAGGACCATATTTTCTCTCATGATAAGGGCAACAGCTGAAAAGGTTTCTTCTTGAAGATCTTTTTGACCGTAAACAGAGAATAGGGGATTCTCAAGACATATTTTTTTCAGTTCCGAAAATAAGATTCTTGAGAACACTGTTAGATCACTCAAAATATCTATAATGTTATAAAGACAATGTCAAAAATGACTGTGAAAAGTCTAAAAAAATGTTTTATGGAAAGAGAAAAGTAACACTCTAAGTGAATGTATTTCATGTAATATATGATTTAAAATATTACATGTAAATATTAATATAATATTGTAAATACATATTAAGTACTATTTACATCCCTAAAATTATGCATTCAGTTTGTCTATTTTAAAACAATTCCTAATTTTAAAAACGAAGCTTTTTCTTATATTGTGGCATACATAGTAATCCCAATATATATACAGAAATGATGAAAAACATGTATGAATGATGAAAATTATTATTATGGCCCCTTCCCAATAATGTACATATGGTATATGCTGTATGATTTTTTGGAGTGTGTACTCATTATATAGGTTTAAACCTTGGTTCTTTTGTTTATTTATTTTCTATCTACACTCACATGGTGAACTTATCCAGTCTTATGATTCTAGATATCATTCATATGCTGGTAACCCTCAAGGTTAGATCTCCAAATATTTCTCTCAAAATTCCAGCCTCATATATCTTATTGCTTACAGTATGTCTCCACTTGTATGTATAATATCTATGCCAAATTTAATGTATCTAAAACTAAAATCCTGTTGATTCTCCAAAACCATCTCCATTTGCAAACATTTCCATCTTAGTTGATGTAAGTACCATCATCCCAGGTATTTTGTTCAAAAATCTTGGACTCATCCTGAGTCATATTCTTTCTCTTGCTTTCTCCTTGAAATTAACTAAGCAGAAAAGCTTGTATATACCACCTTCAAAATATTTCTTAGGGCCTCCCTGGTGGCGCAAGTGGTTGAGAGTCCGCCTGCCGATGCAGGGGATACGGGTTCGTGCCCCGGTCTGGGAGGATCCCATATGCCGCGGAGCGGCTGGGCCCGTGAGCCATGGCCGCTGAGCCTGCGCGTCCGGAGCCTGCGCGTCCGGAGCCTGTGCTCCGCAACGGGGGAGGCCACAACAGTGAGAGGCCCGCATACCGCAAAAAAAAAAAAAAAAAAAATTAAAAAAAAAATATTTCCTAAATCTGACTACTTCTCACCCTTTTTATCCCTTTGTTTCCCATTGCATGCATTACCTGCCAATATCGTGTATTACACTTATTTATTGATGGCTTTTAATATTAAATCTCCATGCTAAACTATAACCTCTGAGAGGGCAAGGATCTTTGTTAGATTTATTTAGTGATATATACAAAATGCCTAAAACCCAAGTCAATGAATATCATCTCTTGAATGAATAGAGTTGTTATTTGTATTATGCTGTCACTACTTAGCCAGTGTTGAACACAGGATTTGAAATATAGCAATGAAGTATTTATGAAAAAATGAGTGAATGAACACAACGAATTGTGTGAGCATTCTAAACTGCACTCAAATTGAGTAAAATGCACTTAACTACACAGACCACTTATGAAATATGTTTTCTGGCATCATAAAACAGTATCTTTTTTTCCTGACTCAATTAAAACTATCTATATTCATATTCCAAATCATATGACCTTTTTCTCCTCTGTCTTCTTTCTATTAGTGTTTAGTTTCTCTTCCACTCCATTTGTTTAAGCAAGTATTATCAATTACGAAATGATACAGACACTCAGACAGACATTATCTTGACAAGCCTCACATTCCCAAGCATAGTAACAGTCAGCTGCTTGTTCAGATTCCATTCTCTTACAGAACCACTTATGCTTATCTGCTGATTCTGACACAATAGAAATAAATTTAATTAATATTGCTATGTCGATCAAACTGAGGTTCCCTTGCCCTGAGAAGAACTAAACAGTTATATATTACTCTTTCACTTATATACACAGTTGTGAGCTAAGAAAACGGTCCACTCTGAATCCTACTGCCATTTCAATATAATTTACAAGAGAAATAATTATTTTTCATATCAGTATAAAGTATGCCATTTTTACTTAACTTTTCTGAAACATTTATTTTGATTATAAAGAGCTTAATCGATAATTTCTTAATTGGGACTGAGTAGTATAGACCACCAGTCAAAGTGGTTTAAGAGTTTTAATTTTTAAAAATCTGTTCATTAAAAAATATCCAACATCTATCTATCTATCTATCTATCTATCTATCTATCTATCTATCTATCATCTATCTACTTACCTACCTACCTTTTAATCTACATTATCTTTCCTGAAATAGTACTTTGAAACTTCCTGAGAAAGCAGTAAAATTTTCTTCTTTTGGCTATTTTTTCTAATAATTTTTCAGTCAGAATTTAATACATGCTGGTGAAAGTCCAATAACTTTAGCACTTTAATGTTCTTAAAATAATAATGAAGAGCATAGTATTTGGAACTTATGAAAGCCTGAATGATATTCTGGAAGACCAAAATTTCAAATTGAAGAAGGAATCACACACCAAAAAAACAGACTTAAATTTGTATCAGTCAACATAGAGGCATATGAAGTATTTACTGATTTTTTTACAAAATTACATGGAAAGTCAAATTTCTATTATTACACTGATGGCTTTTGTCTATGAGTAAAATATGGAGGTCCAATGATTGACAATATACTTGTTAGAAACAGGCCACATCACTTTGCCTGCTAGACCAGGTACCATTGCAACACCTGGTTAGTGAAAGTTAAAGAAATATTTTGTAGTTTTGCATCTGTTAGAGCTGCTCTATTAATTGGAAGTAGATGTGAAGCTTGCAGCAGCTTCTAAGATAGGAAGCAAACCATCAGCACCTGTCTAGACTAAGGACTGAAAAAAGATGAATCAAATGCTGTGATGTGTGACTTCAAACACAGTGTCACTTTTGTGTACTCATCATTTGTAAAAAGTGTGGGGAGGTGTGGGATTTTGTTAATATGTAAATATTTTCATTAGTGTCTTAAAGATATGAAAAAGAATCATTGCCTGTCAAGTTAAAAAGGAGTAAATTAGAAAATCAAAAGAACACATAAAACTTTGACAGTTCTAATCAAATACCATCATCATGATTTCACAGTGCAAGATGCATGGATGCATGAAAGATATAGGGATTGGCAGTTTTAGTATGAAAAAACATTGCCCTTTTTTTCTGACGGATTAAATGTGATCAGACAATTTTAAATAGCAAAGCCCTCCAAACCTAAAATCATATTTTCATGCCCCTCAATGACAGAAAACAAATTTTATCAATAGGGTCACTTTTCAATATGCTGAAAAACATAAGATATTGTTTCTGTTCTTTTGCCAGTGCATGTTCTACAAATGTATCTAACAATTTACTAATAACTAGGTAGAGGAAACTCCTATTTTTGTAATTCATTTCATTGTTAAACAAGATGTTTACACTATTATGCTTTTTACAGGCAGATTTTTTTTATTAGTCATCCATTTTATACACATCAGTGTATACATGTCAATCCCAATCTCCCAATTCATCACACCCCCACCCCCACCCCTGCTTCCCCCCTTGGTGTCCATACATTTGTTCTCTACATCTGTGTCTCAATTTCTGCTCAGCAAACCAGTTCATCTGAACCATTTTCTAGGTTTCACATATATGTGTTAATATACGATACTTGTTCTTCTCTTTCTGACTTACTTCACTCTGTATGACAGTCTCTAGATCCATCCACATCTCCACAAATGACCTAATTTCATTCCTTTTTATGGCTGAGTAATATTCCATTGTATATATGTACCACAGCTTCTTTATCCATTTGTCTGTTGTTGGGCATTTAGGTTGCTTCCATGACCTGGCTATGGTAAATAGTGCTGCAAAGAACATTGGGGTGCATGTGTCTTTTTGAATTATGGTTTTCTCTGGGTATATGTCCAGTAGTGGGATTGCTGGGTCATATGGTAATTTTATTTTTAGTTCCTTAAGGAATCTCCATACTGTTCTCCATAGTGGCTGTATCAATTTCATTCCCACCAACAGTGCAAGAGGGTTCCCTTTTCTCCACACTGTCTCCAGCATTTGTTTTTTGTAGATTTTCTGATGATGCCCATTCTAACTGGTGTGAGGTGATACCTCACTGTAGTTTTGATTTGCATTTCTCTAAAAATTAGTGATGTTGAGCAGCTTTTTATGTGTATGTCTTCTCTGAAGAAATGTCTATTTAGGTCTTCTGCCCAGTTTAGGATTGTTTTTTGTTTTTTAATATTGAGCTGCATGAGCTGTTTATATATTTTGGAGATTAATCCTTTGTCCGATGATTCATTTGCAAATATTTTATCCCATTCTGAGGGCTGTTTTTTCGTCTTGTTTATGGTTTCCTTTGCTGTGCAAAAGCTTTTAAGTTTCATTAGGTCCCATTTGTTTATTTCTGTTTTTATTTCCATTACTCTAGGAGGTAGATCAAAAAATATCTTGCTGTGATTTATGTCAAAGAGTGTTCTTCCTATGTTTTCCTCTAAGAGTTTTATAGTGTCCGGTCTTACATTTAGGTCTTTAATCCATTTTGAGTTTATTTTTGTGTATAGTGTTAGGGAGTGTTCTAATTTCATTCTTTTACATGTAGCTGTCCAGTTTTCCCAGAACCACTTATTGAAGAGACTGTCTTTTCTTCATTGTATATCCTTGCTTCCTTTGTCATAGATTAGTTGACAATAGGTGCATGGGTTTATCTCTGGGCTTTCTATCCTGTTCCATTGATCTATATTTCTGTTTTTGTGCCAGTACCATATTGTCTTGATTATTGTAGCTTTGTAGTATAGTCTGAACTCAAGGAGTCTGATTCCTCCAGCTCCGTCTTTTTCCCTCAAGACTGCTTTGGCTATTCGGGGTCTTTTGTGTCTCCATACAAATTTTAAGACATTTTGTCCTCATTCTGTAAAAAAATGCCACTTGTAATTTGATAGGGATTGCATTGAATCTGTAGATTGCTTTGGGTAGTATAGTAATTTTCACAATATTGTTTCTTCCAATCCAAGAACATTGTGTATCTCTTCATCTGTTGGTATCATCTTTAATTCCTCTCATCAGTGTCTTATAATTCTCTGCATACAGGTCTTTTGTCTTCCTAGGTAGGTTTATTCCTAGGTGTTTTATTCTTTTTGTTGCAATGGTAAATGGGAGAATTTCCTTAATTTCTCTTTCAGATTTTTCATCATTAGTGTATAAGAATGCAAGAGATTTCTGGGCATTAATTTTGTATCCTGCAACTTTACCAAATTCATTAATTAGCTCTAGTAGTTTTCTGGTGGCATCTTTAGGATTCTCTATGTATAGTATCATGTCATCTGTAAACAGTGACAGCTTTACTTCTTCTTTTCCAATTTATATTCCTTTTATTTCTTTTTCTTCTCTGATTGCTGTGGCTAAGACTTCCAAAACTATGTTGAATAATAGTGGTGAGAGTGGACATCCTTGTCTTGTTCCTGATCTTAGAGGAAATGCTTTCAGTTTTTCACCATTGAGAATGATGCTTGCTGTGAGTTTGTCGTATCTGGCCTTAATTATGTTGAAGTAGGTTCCCTCTATGCCCACTTTCTGGAGAGTTTTTATCATAAATGGGGGTTGAATTTTGTCAAAAGCTCTTTCTGCATATATTGAAATGATCATATGGTTTTTATTCTTCAATTTGTTAATATGGTGTATCCCATTAATTGATTTGCATATATTGAAGAATCCTTGCATCCCTGGGATAAATCCCGGTTGATCATAGTGTATGATCGTTTTAATGTGTGGTTGGATTCTGTTTGCTAGTATTTTGTTGAGGATTTTTGCATCCTTGTTCATCAGTGATATTGGTCTGTAATTTTCTTTTTTTGTAGTAGCTTTGTGTGCTTTTGGTATCAGGGTGATGGTGGCCTCATAGAATGAGTTTGGGAGTGTTTCCCCCTCTGCAATATTTTGGAAGAATTTGAGAAGGATGGGTGTTGGCTCCTCTCTAAGTGTTTGATGGAATTCACCTGTGAAGCCATCTGGTCCTGGACTTTCGTTTGTTTAAAGATTTTTAACCATAGTTTCAATTTAATTACTTGTGATTAGTGTGTTCATATTTTCTGTTTCTTCCTGGTTCAGTCTTGGAAAGTTACACCTTTCTAAGAATTTGTCCATTTCTTCCAGGTTGTCCATTTTATTGGCATAGAGTTGCTTGTAGTAGTCTCTTAGGATGCTTTGTATTTCTGCAGTGTCTGTTGTGTAACTTCTCCTTTTTCATTTCTAGTTTTATTGATATGAGTCCTCTCCCTCTTTTTCTTGATGAGTCTGGCTAATGGTTTATCAATTTTGTTTATCTTCTCAAAGAACCAGATTTTACTTTTATTGATCTTTGCTATTGTTTTCTTTGTTTCTATTTCATTTATTTCTGCTCTGATCTTTATGATTTCTTTCCTTCTGCTAATTTTGGGTTTTGTTTGTTCTTCTTTCTCTAGTTCTTTTAGGTGTAAGGTTAGATTGTTTATTTGAGATTTTTCTTGTTTCTTGAGGTTGGCTTTTTCATCAAAAGAGGGAATAAGAAAGAGGAATGTGAGATGGGGAATGGGAAGGCAAGTCAATAGATGGTATTCTAAGATTGATTAATGAATTAATAATGAATTAATAATTATCAGAATTGGATGGACTAAGGGTGAATATGTCTGAGAATGTATGTCCTGCAGTTTTGAGTTGAGCAAGAAAAATGGCTACTTTTGGTTTGAAAATTGCATCTTTTTGTCTCATATGGATTGAAGAAACATCCATACCCTTTTTCATTCCTTCACTTGTTCAAAAGTAAGTCCTTCCCTTATTGACCACAATCAAATTTACACAGCTCAGAATCCTTGTCAAGGCATGACGTTTTCAGTTTTCCATCACGATCCTGAGGTGTACTTCAGATTATTTATGTTGTAGTGTCGCTTAATGAATAAGCTGCCAGGAGAAATATTGAAAAAAAAAAAGCTTTAAGACATTGGAGAGGATATAAAAATTAAGGCATATGATAAAGAAAAAAAAGAGAAGAATTATTAGCCATATTTGTGCAATTCCTGTTAACAGTCATCTGAGATTTCTGAAGATAAACAGGAAAGAATGCTACAAGTTACAGGTTTGACAATTTTCAAAGTTATGTCTAGTGAAAGGAAATGATTTGTGAGTTATGTGAGCTACTTAGTAATATACTCATTAGTAAACAGCAGGTAAGATTTAGTGATATCTCTCAATGGACCAAATATGTCTTTTGGCATCAAAGAAAATTATGGTTTTAGCTTTACTCAATGTGTTGTTACAGATGTTGTATCCTTCAAAGAGACTGTACAGGTGGTTAGAAAGACATAGTATGCCTCACAGCTGCGGAAGCGATGATCTATAGAGTAAATACTTTAGGATTCTATATTTTCTTAATTTGATTCCTGTTGTGACAACCAAAGTGTTCATGGATGGATGAATGGATAAACAAATTATGTGATACTCATACAATGGAATTTATTTTTATTTCCTTCCTCTCTCCCTCCCTCCCTTCTTCCTTCCTTCTTTCCTACGTTCCTTCTTTCCTTTCCTTCTTTTCTTTCCTCTCCTCCCTCCCTCCGTTCTTCCCTTTCCTTCCTGTCTCTTTTTGTAAAAAAAAATTAGCTTCATGGGAAAGAAACACTGGAAGAAGTGCTTGCTTCTCTTGCCCCGAATTCTGATGAACAAGAAAAAAATATTGATCAAACTGACAAAAGTATATGTAATCATTTATTAAGTTGTGAAATATAAGTTAAGGCTTTTTTGTTGTATAACAGTATTCAAATTACAATAATACAGCCATCTTTAATTTATAAGGAACAACAAAACTAAAGGTAAATTATTTGTAACCATGTATAACTTAGTGACTGTTACAACTAATTGCTAACAACATACCTCTCAAGTGATAAATGGGACCATGTGACTAAGGGGAAAAACCAAATTTCTGCTGAAATCTTTTTTGAGTTTGGCTGCATCACTGATTTTAATTTCGACACAACACTCCTGCTCCATAATACACCTTATTATTAGAAATACTGTACTTTCACTATCTTGGTGTTGCCCATCCCTGTGTACATACAGTTTCTAAGAGTATCTAAGAAAAGCTGTTGTTGGATGACTTTCTTAAAAAGTCTATCTACCTTTCAAAATAGAACTAAATTTTAACCGTTACACAGACTCAGATGTTCCCTTTTCAGGGATGTTACCCATTTTATTGTGCAACCTATATCATCTCCATTCCTGGCAAACTTGTGAGCTACTTGAGATAAAAAAATATATAATTAACATCTTTGAATCTTATTGTTTAACCCTAGGCCTTATTATACTTTGCAGGCACTCAATAAAATTTTGTTGAAAGTAAATAAATGTGAGACTAGTAAATCTATATTTTAAATTTGAAGAAGAATAATTTAAATAAAAGTAATTTTAAAAAGCAGAATGGATGAATGAAACAAAAGTATAGAATTATGCTTCACACATTAAATTGTATATCCAATAGATATATAAAATATGATGTCATTAACATCTGCATTTAAAGGCAATGCAGTTGTTTTTAATTCTACTTTATTTTTTTTTAATTCTGAATTCAGTGCCCATAAATAATGTTGTATTGGAACACAGCCACATTCGATCATTTACAAATTGTCTAGAATTCCTTTTTTTTTCTGACTTTATTGAGGTATGGCTGACAAATAAAAATTGTGTATATTTAAGATGTACAACGTGATGATTTGATATGCATACACATTGTGAAATGATTACCACAGTCAAGTTAATTACCACATATATCTAATTGTGTGTGTGTGTGTGTGTGTGTGTGTGTGTGATAAGAACACATAAGATCTACTCTCTCAGCAAACTTCAAGTATACAGTACAATGTTATTTAGTATAGTCACCATGTTGTACATTAGATCCTCAGGCCTTATTCACCTTATAAATGAAATCTGTATGTTTGACTAATGTGTCCCCATTTCCTCCACTCCCCCAGTCTCTGGCAACCACCATGATACTCTTTGTTTCTTTGTTTCACCTTTTTTTTTTTTTTGACATTCTGCATGTAAGTGATATTATACAGTATTTGCCTTTCTTTGACTTATTTCATTTTAGCATAATGTCTTCCAGGTTCATCCATATTGTCATAAATGTCAGGATTTCCTTTTTTATTGGTGAATAATGATGGAATATTATATATATATATATATTTATGTAATATATGTATATCACATTTAGTTTATCCATTCATCTGTAGATGAACACTTAGGTTGTTTCCATGTCTTGGCTGTTGTGAGCCAAGAACAATGCAGTGAACATGAGGATGCAGATGTGTCTTTGAGAGGACTCTAGTTATGTCTACTATCTTGCTAACATAGTAGCCACTATTTATCAGTGTCATTTGAGTAATATTTCTATAAGACCGCTAATTTCTAGAGTACCTTAGATATCTTCTCCATCATATCCCATCTCTATGTAATCTCTTGTCAATTTTCATAACTTGAAGTATAATCTATATGCTCATTTTATGTTCCTCCTAGAATTTTGAGCATAAACCTCATATATCCAAGTGCCTACTGGACACTTCCATCTGGACATTTGAAAAACATGTCAGAGCTACTTTGTGCAAAAAACTTAATAATTAACATTCTCCTACCAAAACTTGCACCCCCAATTCTGCTGCTTCTTAAGATATTTCCATTTCAGTGAATGATGCCACAACGTTCCTTGTTTCTCAGACCAAAACAGAAATGAGGCATCATACTAAACTCATATTTTTTTAGTCTCAAATACAGGCCAATTTTCTTGTCGTACTGGCTATAATTTTAAAGTGTGTCCAAATCTGGCAATATATCTGTCTCCATTGAGAGTCTAAATACCACCATCAATCACTGTATTAAACTTTCCCGAATGTTCCTCCCTGTCCTTATTGCTATCTTCCCCTCCCTCACAGTCCATGATCCATATAGCAACCACAGTGGTATTTCTCAAGCATGAACCAGAAAAAAATTTTCTTTAAATTTCTTCAAAGAATCCATATTGTATACAGAAGAAAACCTAAATATTTTGTCTTTGCATACAAAGTTTACATGATCAAATTCTTGCTTGATCCGAACATTATCTCAACTCATCCTATCAATCCTGGAGAATTTTTATGTACAATTTCCAGAACAAGATATTGGTGAACTAGATTAGGATACTTGGCTGCAGTTCTGATTTTATTTCTTTGTGTTTATTTTTTAAATTTTTATTGAAATATAGTTGATTTACAGTGTTGTGTTAGTTTCAGGTATACAGCAAAGTGATTCAGTTATACATATATATATATATATATATACATATATATAAATATGTATTCTATCTTTATATTCTTTTTCATGGTAGGTTATTACAAGATATTAGGTATAGTTCCCTGTGGTATACAGTGGGTCTTTTCGGTTATCTATTTTATATAGTCTGTATATTTTAATCCCAAACTCCTAATTTATCCCTCCTCCGCTTCCCCTTTCATAACCATAAGTTTGTTTTCTATCTCTGTGAGTCTATTTCTGTTTTGTAAATAAGTTCATTTGTAATTTTTTAAAATTCCACATATAAGTGATCTCATGTGATATTTGTCTTTGTCTGTCTGGCTTATTTCACTTATATGATAATCTCTAGGTCCATCCATGTTGCTGCAAATGACATTATTTCATTCGTTTTCTATGGCTGAGTAATATTCCATTGTATATCTTCTTTATCCATTCATCATAGATGGACACTTAGGTTGCTTCCATATCTTGGCTATTGTAAATTTTGCTGCTATGAACATTGGAGTGCATGTATCTTTTCGAATTATGTTTATGCAGGTATATGCCCACGAGTGGGATTGCAGGGTCACGTAGTAGCTCTATTTTTAGTTTTTTAAGGAACCCCCATACTGTTTTCCATAGTGGCCGTACCAATTTACATTCCCATCAACAGTGTAAGAGGGTTTCTTTTTCTCCACACCCTCTACAGCATTTATTGTTTGTAGAGTTTTTGATGTTGGCCATTCTGACTGGTGTGAAGTGATACCCCAATGTAGCTTTTTTTACATCTTTATTGGAGTATAATTGCTTTACAATTGTGTGTTAATTTCTGCTTTGTAACAAAGTGAATCAGTTATACATATACATATGTTCCCATATCTCTTCCCTCTTGCATCTCCCTCCCTCCCACCCTCCCTATCCCACCCCTCTAGGTGGTCACAAAGCGCCGAGCTCATCTCCCTGTGCTATGCGGCTGCTTCCCACTAGCTATCTATTTTACGTTTGGTAGTGTATATATGTCCATGCCACTCTCTTACTTTGTCACAGCTTACCCTTCCCCCCCACCCCGATATCCTCAAGTCCATTCTTTAGTAGGTCTGTGTCTTTATTCCTGTCTTACCCCTAGGTTCTTCATGACATTTTTTTCCCTTAAATTCCATATATATGTGTTAGCATACGGTATTTGTCTTTCTCTTTCTGACTTACTTCACTCTGTATGACAGACTCTAGGTCCATCCACCTCATTACAAATAGCTCAACTTCGTTTCTTCTTATGGCTGAGTAATATTCCATTGTATATATATGCCACATCTTCTTTATCCATTTGCATTTCTCTAATAATTAGCAATGTTGAAGACCTTTTCATGTGCCTTTTGGCCATCTGTATGTCTTCTTTGGAAAAATGTCTTTTTAGATCTTTTGCCCATTTTTGTCCATTGGGTTGCTTGTTTTTTGATATTGAGCTGTATGAGCTGTTTCTGTATTTTGGAGGTTAACCCTTTGTCAGTTGCATTGTTTGCAAATGTTTTCTCCCATCCTGTAGGTTGTCTGGTTGTTTTCATTTTTAGCCATTACTTAGGTTTTAAGCTAAAAGATTATTCCTATTTCATATGTTACCTAACTCTACAAACACTGTGGAAATTTCCATAGAGATTTGAGCAAAATCCAATATATTTTTTTAAATGACATTTTTTCATCCCTAATTCCTAGATACTTAAATTTCCTAATTAAATTTCTCTCAAAGATATTATCAATGAAAAGAACAAGTGGTTCACAATGGGAGAAAATTTGGGAATATGTCAACATTTTTTCAAAAATTTAAAGTTTTAAAGCTATTACATTCTGCTCTTGCTTATTATCTCATGTGCAATGAATATTTCTCCAAATTAAATGTAGTGATAAGAATATTATCAAAAAAATATTTCAGTTAGGACTAAATGCTTCATTGAATGGATGCCATTGTCTAACTATCTGAAAAGACTACTGAAATGTGTTTAATGGTAATTAACCTAAATGATTTCCACAAAATTATAGAGAGCTAATTGTCACTTTCTCTGGAAGACACAGATGTTAATTAAAGAATACAGAGAAGAGAAATATACAAACAAATGTCTTTAATGAGGTTGAAAAGGTTTTGCTATCTTCCAGTGATTAACAGTTTTTTAAATTTAACAATATCATGTTAGTCTGAACTCATAATTTGTTTCAGGTATCACCTTTTCAGTAGACACCTCTCAGACTTTCTAAAAAAATCCTCTAGTAGGCATTTATAAAAATCAGCATTCATTTTTATAAAGAGCATTTTTTTCCATTTTATCAGAAAAAAATGGCTTATAGTTTTATAAAATGTGGGGTATGTGGAGTAATAGATACTCAATAATTATGTATTGAATGGCATATTCATTTTTATTATTCTGAGAACATTTTTATTGCTCCTTGTCATTTTTTGTTTTGCTGCATAGTAAAATGCATTAAAGAGACAAGGAATGTAGGCAAGGTCATGGCCAAGCAGAGAAATTTAATTAAATAACTCCTTTGAAGTTTAAAAGTCTAAACAGTTTTTACACTAAAGTTTCTTTTACAGTTGGCATGGAACAGATGAGCCTATTTCTTAGATATGACTGAATTGATGGATTGACTCAGTGCTGCCATTGTTTAAAATATACAATTGGTTAGACCATAACTACTACTAAATAGTATAAAGAATGTTATCAACGTGATAAGAAATGGTATGTATTTTTAAAAATTTTTACACAAAAATATATGAGCAAAAAAAGAGCAAATATTCAGTTGGCTTCAACAGATTTTATTCTATGTAAATATTTAAGTTTCTAGCTTTCACTAGTCTGCCCATCAAACATAAAAAGACAAAGCCAACTCATAAATTTTATAAAACATTAGTGTAAACAGACCTTGGACATTGTCTTCTTGAGACTCCATTTTATTGTGTTCTGTTCCTTTTATTACTTTTTGCAAGTTGTTTTTTGAATAGAAATGGCTGAAATATCTGTGGGACCAAAATAAGTGATAAAATATTATACACATTGATAAAAAATGTTTTCTCTTTAGTAATGATAATTAAATCACACCAAGCACTCTGCTACAGAGTGATATATTCTGCATATGATACCTTCTGACCGAAACAATACAGGAAAATCAGATTAGTAAAATATTCAGTTAAATTAAAAAGAGATGGGTAAAAATTAACATGATTATATAAATAGATAGATGATAGGTAGATAAATAGAAATATAGATATATGATATAAATGTACATATTCCTGCAGGAACAGTGAGAAAACCTATTACTCAAACTAGCTTGGGTCTGCTCACCAGATCTGCAGCAAAGCCAATCTACTGACACTGGGGTTGTGGTGAAGAGCAGTACAGCATTTATTGCAGGGTGCCAAGCATGGAGAATAGGCAGCCTTGAACGTCTCAGTGGCTTTCAGGAAAAGTTTTTTAAAGACAGTGTGAGGCAGAGGGTCACTGATTTGTGGATGATGAGTAACAGGAGATATTATGGGAAACTCAATCATCAACTTTCTTGTTCTAACCCATCTGGGGTCTACATGCTTGTAATCAGCAGTTTCCATCTAGTGGGATTCTTGTTTCTGTAAAAACAATTTAGGAATGTGCATCAGACATTGTTACCTATGGCCTTCACAGAGGAACTAAAGGTCCTGTGACAATGCTATATGGCTGATCTATAGTTTAAACTGTTACCAATTCTCCTGCCACCCCACCCCTGCTCCTGGCCCTGCAGTTCTTTGTCTCTGCATGTTCTCACTTCTCTAATCATTAATCCTTGGGCCAGACTTTTTGAAACTCAGGGAAAGTTCAGGAGAGTGAAGTGTTTTCTTTAAGTCAGAGATGGGGAACAGGAAGGGGTCTGTTACCAAGAAAGCCTGTCTGAAGTTTGCTTGGCTTCAAACCTAGGTAATGTAACGTAAAAGGCAGTCATGTTTGTGAATCAATCACAGAGCTAAAGTTGAAAAACAGTGAACTAAGCTGAAGTATAGGAAGAAACAAGAAGAGATGGGATGCAAGCATTGGCTCACCAGAGCCCAGCAAGTGAGACATTAAGTATTATTTACCTCAGTATCTATTACGCTATATACAATGTTGACTTTAATCCAAAATTTATGAGACATATGAAAATGGATGAGAAAAATAATATCAAGAGA
This sequence comes from Mesoplodon densirostris, assembly GCF_025265405.1. Lineage (NCBI taxonomy): Eukaryota > Metazoa > Chordata > Mammalia > Artiodactyla > Ziphiidae > Mesoplodon > Mesoplodon densirostris. The sequence continues at coordinate 56,578,649 of NC_082672.1, forward strand.
CAAATCATTTAACAGAACAAGATTCAGATAAGACATATATGTTGGAACTATCAGGTAGGGAAATTAAGTACCTGTAAGTGGTATGTTAGACATTATATGGAAAAGGTAGACAACATTCATGGACAGATGGAGGATTTTAGTAGAGACATAAAAATTATAAGAATGAGTCAAATAGAAGCAAGAAATTTAAAATATGGTAAAATATATTGAGAATACCTTCATGGAGCTCATCAGTGAACTAGACATAGCTGAGGAAAGAATCAGTAAACTCAAAGATAGACCAATAGTAATGGCCCAAACTGAAACACAAAGGGTAAAGAAAAAAATATATGTATATATATACATAAAACAGAGTTTCCAAGAGGTGTAATACAATATCAAACTGTCTAACATATATAATTGGATTTCCAGAATGCAAAGAGAAATATAAGGTTTGAAAAAATATCAAAATCAATAACAGCAGAGAATTTTTCAAAAATAAGAAAAGACATCAAAATACAAATTCATGCATCCAGGAAACCTAAAGAAAACAAATCAGAATAATATCAAGGAAACAAAACAACTAAATCAACAACAACAGCACTGTAGAAAATAAAAGGAGCTAGACTAAAAGTGTTCCATAGTATATGATTCAATTGATCTGACCTTGTGGAATATCAAAAACTAAAGCAGAGACTGAGAAAACAGTTGCATCACGCATTGCAGATATAAAATAAGTTTTCATGGGAAACATCTGCACAGAAATGTACTCAGGTCTGGCAGAGCTCTATCTATGTTGAAAAGAGTTCTGACAGAACTATGTAACTTCAGTAACCTTCACTGTTTTCTGCTTCCTGGAGAGCTTCTAGTTTACTAAATAACAATGGGACCTACCTGATACAGAAAATGGCCCAACAAGGACCAACTTAGATGCTGGAATCAGTCTCTTCTTCCATTAACCTGACTCAGACCTGCCAAAACAGCTTAATTTTATGCTATTTATGTAGATGCTGATTTTCTAAGTTAGATATTAATGTTTTTTCTTGACATAGACATTTAACTGTTTTTTTTCCCTGTCTTATATAGTATTGCCTCTAATACATTCATTTGAAAATTCTTGAGGGGATAATCATATTCAATATTCTATTTAGCTTTACAACATTGTGAGCAACTTACCAAAAATTAAGATGTAATCAGAAATGCAAGTTATTACATTAATTTAATTCTGAATAAGCTCTTCTATTCATTTCTTAATAAGATAAATTTTCCATTAAATGCCTACTGTGAGAAAAGTACCATGTCAATAACTTTGGAGAATAAAACACGACCTGCCCTAAAACAACTTAAACTTTGTAGGTAATCTGATATTTAGTGAACAGATGTCAATGTACTGAAAAATTCAGCAATTTGATTTTCCACCTAAATTATTAGTGATGTTAAACTATTTGATATGCTTACTCTGAAACAGATATGCTTTAAATTGGTTTCTAGCCAAAATATAAACAAATATGTACATGAATCAATGATTAATCTTGTGCCAACTTTTACATGGGAGTGTGGGTAGAAAGAAGTAAGAGGAATAAAAGGAAAGCAAAGTGAAAGGAAAAAACAGTTTTCTGTGACCAGTTTCATTCTGAACTGTTTCTTGCACCATAAGGCTGCTTTCTAAGTGCTTCATCCCACAATGTTTGCTGCTAAAATTCATTCACAAAAAATTATTTGGACAATTTTATTTTATTTTTTAAATTTAATACTATGTTAAATTGTGTATGATATTAACATCTCAATATGTTCTTAGAAATTGAAGCATTAATGGAGGATCTGAGTCTCTTGCAGGTAAACAACAAAAACACATATGGTGTGAAGCACGTTAAATATTTAACTTTTCACATAAAAGATCTCACATTCAGTATCACTTCTAACTAATTAATATTCATGGGGAAACCTTTTATATGGTATCATCACCTATAAATACAATAAAAAATGCTTTTTATTGCCATACCATCACTTATAAAATATGAGGACAATTCTGACAGCATTGTGTTGATTTAAGCTATATTTCAGTGAAAATTCACTCCTCAAGATCCATCCAGTAAATCAAGATTGGTGAAAATCTATGAGAAAATATCAATAAAAAACTTAGACAACTTCGTACCATTCTTCTTTATTTTCTGGCATTTGCCATGTCTCAAATATATATTGCTTTTCCCTGAAAATGGATATAACTGAGGCATAGGTGACATGGGTAAATAGCAAAGGTTTGGAATCATTCAGAAAACATTACAGTGGAATAGATAGAGGTGACTTTAAAAGATTCAACATTGTTGGTGCAGACACTAAGTATTACCTGATGACTGTAGCTTTTGTTGAGGTAAAAATCAACCCATTCAAAATGATATTCTCTTATTTGTTTATACAAAATGGAAACACTATGTTATAAGTAAAAAGCTGTTACCAAACGCTAAGGCAGTACACCCAAATTCTATGCCATATTTTGAATATAAATTCATTCAAGTAAAATATTCATTTATCAAACACTTGCTCTCAATATAACCTGAAACAACTGCATTTATGCACATAATCACACATACATAAACACACACATATGAAATACAGAAATAATCTTTCATAGCTAATATGGAATGGAGGGAAATATAAGCAAGTATTGTACACAGAGTTTAAACCATGGAATAAATCATCCAATTTCAGACAGAAGAACTGCCCTGAAAAAAAAAAGTGTTAAAAAAAACACTATAAACTTCTCAGGGACAAGGAAAATGAGATTGGTCAAAAACTATAACCTACATAAAGAATGAAAGAGCATAGGAGGAGGAATAAATAAAAGTAAAATAAAATCTTTTACTAATCCTTAATTGATCTAAAAGATAAATTTTTGTTAGAGTAGAATATTATCGATGTATTGGGTGACTATAACATATGAATAAGTGAAGTGAATACCAGCGATCTCTTATGGGACTGGAGGGAAGAATTTGGAATACTGTGTTGCAAGGAATCTACACTACATGTGAAACAGTATAGTGTTATGTGAAGTTAATTAACATTGTACATTACTTAATTAACATTGTACATTTCAAACTTTAGGGCAATCACTAACAAAAACCTCAAAAAGAAGTATAATTGATATGCTAAGAAAGGGCATAAAATGCAATCACATAAAATGCTCAGTTAAAACAAGCAAAGGCAGCAAAAGAGAGGGAAAAGGAACAAAGAAAAAATGCAATAAATATAAAACAGTTACAAACACATTATATATTAATCCAAGTATATAATAATCGTTTTATATGTGAATGGTTCACATATACCAATTAAAAGACCAAAAGTATCAGAATGAATAAAGAAGATCAAACTACGTGGTGTCTAAGAGACACCCACTTTAGGGACTTCCCTGGCGGTCCAGTGGTTAAGACATCGCCTTCCAATGCAGGGGATGAGGGTTCAATTGTTGGTTGGGGAGCTAAGATCCCACATGCCTCGTGGCCGGGAAACCAAAACCTGGAATGGAAGCGGTGTTGTGGCGAATTCAATAAAGACTTTAGAAATGGTCTACATGGAAAAAAAAAAAACTCTTAAAAAAATCTTAAAAAAAAAATAAAGTCCACTTTATCTGTAAGGACTCAGATAGGCTGAAAGGAAAGGGATGGAGAAAGATATACCTTGCTGACACTAATCAAAGGAAATCTGGATTACTTATATTAATTTCAGACAAAGTAGACACATAAAAATGGGCAAAGAATAATGTCAGGGATAAAGAAAGACTTTACATAATGATAAAGAACTCAATTCTCTAAGGAGATGTAACTATACCTGTACATATACATGGATACACACACACACACACACATACACAACAGTCATAGTGTACTATATATACTTTGTTTTAATATCTTGCCAAAACATTTGCAGTAAAATGTGCTAATATTGATTATTTATTAGCAGTAGAGCATCAGTATCAAAATTTCCAGGAGCTAAGCATAGAGTGAAGAGGAGAAGAAATTTATAAAGAAGACTGACAAACATCAGATTGAATTTTTATTTTTTACTATCACTTAAACTCCTATATGGAGAAGTAAAAGGGAGATATACTGGATGTGTAGTGACCAGTTAAGTGGCTAAAGCCACTTAAACAAGGAATCAAGCCATCAAACAAAGAATACTTCTTTAAAAAAAAACAACTACATTTTGTCAATATAAATGGAAAGAAGTGGACAAATAGGTATGTTAACAGGGAAGCAATACAATTGGATAAGAGGTGAGGGAGAGGCAAAGGGAGCTGTTAATGACATTTTTCAGTTTTCTGGTTCAAGCGAATAAATGAATTCTGACAGAATTAGCTGTAATAAGGAACATTAAGAAGGGTAATTTGGGAAAGAAGTGTTGTGTAATGATTTGACATTTGTTTTGAACAAAGTATGTTGAGGTCCTCTGATTCATCCATCCAAAAATTTTGAGTATGCACTTAGATGTATAAACCTGAAACTCAGAAGAGAAGTGAAGACTGGAAATGTAGGACTGTGTGTAAACGCCTATAAATTCTCATTTACACCTAAGAAATAGAATCAATCACCTAAGAAAAGATCTATAATTATTAAAGGATTGAGGGATTTTATTACTTGACAGTTGTCTTGAGGAAGAAAAACTGGCAAGAGAGACATAAAAGGATCATCAAGAGAGGTAAGGGGAAAACCAAGAGCCTATGTAGTCCCTACATACTAGGAAGGAGTATGTTTAAAGAGAAGTAGTCTGCTGTGCTAAATGCTGCTTTGCAATAAAGCAGGTTGGACAATGAAGTCTACCTATTGGACTTAGTAATATATACATTATTGGTTGTCTTTTTTTCATTGAAGTATTGTTGATACAATATATCAGTTTAAGGTATACAACATAGTGATTCAGTATTTTTACAGATTATACTCCATTAAATGTTATTACAAAATAATGTCTATAATCCCCTGTGCTGTAAAATACATCCTTGTTGATTATCTATTTTATACATACTACCTTGTATCTCTTAGTCCCATATCCCTGAAGTGCCCCTTCCTCCTTCCCTCTTCCCACTGGTAACCACTAGTTTGTTTTCTATATCTGTAAGCCTGTTTCTGTCTTGCTATATGTATTTGTTTGTATTATTTTTTAGATCCCACATATGAATGGTATCATACAGTATTTGTCTTTCTCTGACTTATTTCACTAAGCATAATATTCTCTAGGTCCATCCACATTGCTGCAAATGGCAGAATCTTATTCTTTTTTATGCCTGGGTAATATTCCATTGTGTATATCAATATATACCACATCTTCCCTATCCATTCGTCTGTTGATGAGCGGTTGGGTTGCTTCCACATCACAGCTAGAGTAAATAGTGCTGCTATGAACATTTGGGAGCATTATCTTTTTGAATTAATGTTTTAGCTTTTTTTGTGGATATATACCTAGGAGTGGAATTGCTGGATCATATGGTAGTTCTATTTTGAGTTTTTTGAGGAACCTCCAAATAAATGAATGCTGATATTCACTTATTCCATAGTGGATGCACCAATTTACATTCCCACAAACAGTATACAAGGGGTCACTTTTCTCCACATCCTCTCCAACATTTGTTATTTGTAGACTTTTTGATAATAGTCATTCTGACAGGTGTGAGGTGATATCTCATTGTTTTTTGATTTGCATTTCTCTAATAATTAGTGATGGTGAGCAAGTTTTTATGTGTCCATTAGCCATCTGTATGTCTTCTTTGGAAAAAATATCTATTTAGGTCTTCTGCCCATTTTTTGATTGGGTTCTTTGTGGTTTTTTTAAACTGAGTTGTATGAACTGTTTATACATTTTGAATATTAACCCCTTGTAGGTCATATCATTTTCAAATATTTTCTCCACTTTGTGGATTCTTTTTGTTTTTTTGATGTTTCTTTTGCTGGGCAAAAACTTTTAAGAGTAATTAGGTCTCATTTTGTTGTTGCTGTTGTTGTTGGATTTTGTTTTTGTTTTGCTCTTATTTCTTTTGCCTTAGAAGAGAGATCCAAAAAATATTGCTACCATTTATGTCAAAGAGTGTTCTGCCTATGTTCTCTTCTAGGAATTTTATGGTTTCAGGTCTTACATTTAGGCCTAAATTTGCAGATGACATGATATTGTATATAGAAAACCCTAAAATCTCCATCCAAAGACTATTAGAACTAATAAATGAATTCAGTTAAGTTTCAGGATAAAGGATTAATATGCAGAAATCTGTTGCTTTTCTACATACTAATAATGAACTAACAGAAAGAAAGTTTTTCAAAAATCCTGTTTAAAATCACATCAAAAGAAATTATTTTTACCTAGCAAGAAACTCAACCAGGGAAGTGAAAGACCTATACTCTGAAAACTATAAAACATTGGTGAAGGAAATTGAAGATGATACAAAGAAATGGAGAGATATCCCATGCTCTTGGACTGCAAGAATTAATATTGTTAAAATGGCCATACTACCCAAAGCAATCTACAGATTGAATGCAATCCCTATCAAAACACCCATCACATTTTTCACAGAACTAGAACAAATAATCCTAAAATTCATATGGAACCACAAAAGACCCCAAATTGCCAAAGAAATCTTGAGAAAAGAGAACAGACCTGGAGGTACCACCCTCTCAGACTTCAAACTATACTACAAAGCTATAGTAATGAAAAAAGCATTGTAGTGGCACAAAAACAGACACATAGGTCAGTGGAACAGAATAGAGAGCACAGATATAAACCCATGCACATATGGTCAACTAATTCACCACAAAAGAGGCAAGAATACACAATGGAGAAAAGACAGTCTCTTCAATAAGTAGTGCTCTGAAAACTGGACAGTTGTCTTTTCTGAGAGCATTACTTATAAGGCAGAGAAGACCTTTTAAGTAAATAACTGGTCCCTCTGATTCTCTGAATCTTGGTCCCACAAGATTCTCTTGTGTCCCAATGAAAGAGGCAATGATCTTTGGACACAAAAATCAGAGACAATTCAGGATACTATATTTATTTCACTTAAAAACAAGCAAATACTACCAAAACAGATGAACCACATGACCAAAACAACAAAACTACCTCCTCCAACCCTTCATTTGTTTCACCCTTTATTTCCCAAGGAAAATTTCTAAAAAGAATGGAACTTAAATGGAACTATAAAAAGGCTTTCAAACTGGGATATTTACCATAAATCATTATCAAATCAAACACACCTTATAGTGTTATCTATTTTCAGAAACTATTTCCAGCAGAATTTATGAGGAATTGGTACAAATTGATGATAAAGTTCTCTTTCAGGGGGTTAGATTGTGTTTTGGATGATACATAAAGGAATAATTTCAGTAAAATAGATAAACAATCTGGAATATATTATTTTTTCAGCCGTCCCTGGTGCATCATTTTAGTGGATGATTACAGGCAAATGAATATTATCTTATAATTTTCACATGAGCACCAGAAGCTTTTCTGTTAGCTCCAGATTGCTATGTATTATCTAATGATGTTTTACAGAATCTTATCAGTTTAGAGGGAAAGCTCAGGGGATCCTCAGTGTTAGCTAGAAGGTTCTTTTTGTTTTCTTCCTTTTTGAATATGCATATCTAAAAATTCAGATATTCAAGAGAAATAGCTAATTAGTTGTTATATTTTAGTAATAAGTGGGGAAAAGTAGGCCTAGGATCCTCTTTTGTCTCTCTATATTTGCAATAAGGATTTGTTTTGAATTATTTTCTGCTACCATCCCACCCAAAGAGAAGGCTACATTTTTAAGCATAGAGTTAACATGTAATTCTGCCCTTGGGAATACCTTTAGCCTAATTATTATAAATTATTCCTCTTTAAAATTTAAAATTATCCAGGGCAAAATTTCCACCAAAATTCACAGTATTTTCAAGGCTGGAGAAGTCTTAAGCTTTGCATGATATATACTACATTCAACACTTCTTCAACTCTGTTCAGAACTTGATCTTAGTTTCACTTGCAATTCCTGTTCTTTCTCCTGAAATCAAATTAAGTTTTGTTTCTTTGTTCATTTATGTTTTGTTTTTGTACTTTGGTAAATTCTCTCTTAACACCTCTTTCCATTTGGACCTCCATACTACAGGATTAAGGTATGCAGTTCTTGGGCTTCCCTGGTGGCGCAGTGGTTGAGAGTCCGCCTGCCGATGCAGGGGACACGGGTTCGTGCCCCGGTCCAGGAAGATCCTACATGCTGCGGAGCGGCTGGGCCCGCCATGGCCGCTGAGCCTGTGCGTCCGGAGCCTGTGCTCCGCAATGGGAGAGGCCACAACAGTGAGAGGCCCGCGTACCGCAAAGAAAAAACAAACAAAAAAGATATGCAATTCTTTTTTTTTCCTCTATTTTTTTTAAAGAAGATAGAATTTATTAGAGGGAAGGGTCACTGCCAGAACAGCGGGCCGACTTCCTAGCAGTCTGGGAGAGTCGAGACTGAACATGGGCTATTGATCAGTTTTTACAGGCAGAAAACAAAGGAATGGTCCAAGGTGAAATTTTCATTTACTGATTGGGCGAGGCACATATACCTTCCTTCTATGGGGTGGGAGTGAGACAGGGCATATGCCTTTCCTTATTTGGGACAGGTCCTGCTGCCCGGGTGGGCGGCACCCAGGTGGGCTCAGGAATGTCGTAACCATCGCAACATGGTGGGGAGGGCGAGTAAGTCCAGTTGGGGGTGTATCGCTGACACTTTTTCAGGCAGGGTCATCCTTTGTCCTCGAAGCACCATTGTCCTTGGAGCACCACATTCCCCCCTCTCTTTATTTATAGGGCCAATTCCTTGGCCCCGTTGGATACCCAGTTTATATCTACCTAACTGCCTAATTCCCTTTCAGGCATTTGGGAACCCCTTTTGTGAGAAGGGGCGATGGAACTCTCTCTGGATGCTTCCTGCTGAGTGGGGGTGTCTTGGGGCCCTGGGTTCCCGTTGCCTGCTTTCTGTCAGGGTGTATCTAGGGAGGAATGTGGGCCCCATGGAAAGTGATGGCGGCTTGCTCAAGGGTTGTACGAGTGTTGACTGGCTGGTATTTTGTTGCATCACCATTTTAGAAGGAAGTCAGCCCGCTGTTCTGGCAGCGACGCTTCCCTCTAATAAATTCTATCTTCTTTACATTCTGCCTTGTGTCTGGAAATTCTTTTGCAACCCAGGCTCAGATCATGACATCTGGTGGCCCGTACGGAGATCTCCAGGGGGATCTCTTTCCCCACCTCCTCTCCTCATTCCTTGGGACCCTTTGTGAACAGGCAAGCTTCCGTGGAAGCAACAGAGGAACTCTGGCCAGTGCCACACCCTGGTGTGTTCTGAAGGCTCCACGGCTCACGTCGCCCCAGTAACTGCCACCCATAACGGGTGAGGATCCCTCTGTCTTCCTTCCAACTGAGGACTAGGCCGATTGGTATTGTGCGGGCATGGGTCAGGCATTTAAAAGCCATTAGGTCACCTGACGCTTGAAGACTCCTGTGAAAGGATAAGGGGGTCATGAAACGGACCAGGCTATTAGAGCATCTGCCCCCAGCAAGACAACTTCTGTTCAACGCGAGGCACATCGTGGATGAAGCAAAACACAAGCCTGCAGTCCCTTGGCCACCGCCTCCTCAGTAGGGTTAGAAGGCGGAATCCTCAGTCCTCTTTTCTGTCGCTTCTGCTTCTTTCTCCTCAGCTCGGACTGACTCCAAAGGACCTCGCCACCTCTAGATCGTCCCGAGAGCTCCTTCCCGTCCCTGAGAGTCTTCTAACAGTGAATCAGTTCCCGGTTCCGGGGATTCCTCTCTCTGGTCACTGGTGCCCTGGCCGCATGGTTTCTCACTGCTCTGGCCACCTCTCTCAGTTGGACGCAACTGCTGAGTCAGTCGGCATTTTTGTGCCATAGTCGCATGGAGATGCCACTGAGACAAGGGATGCCTTTTTGCCTGTCAGTGATTCTCAGTACCCCCATTCTACGGCACCGGGGCTAAGAATGGGTTCAGGTACCTCTATCCCCTTAGACTCGCCTCTTGGTTGTATTCTCAGGAATTGGAAGGAATTTGATGCAGACAATCTCAAAGAGAAGAGGCTCATTTTCTTTTGTAACACGGCTTGGCCCCAGTACAAGCTGGGGGACCAAGAACAATGACCTCTTAACGGGACGCTAAATTCTATCACCATCCTCCAACTTGATCGCTATTATTGGAGGCTGGGAAAGGATTCCGAGGTTCCATACGTCCAGGCCTTCATGGCCCTCAGTCGGAATCCGAGCCTGAGGGACTCCTGTCGCATGTGTCTCTCCATTGCCGATTTAATACCTCGCCCTCCCCGCCTCGTCCTTCTTCAGCTTCACTACCTCGGCCCTCCCCATCTCCCCCTCCACCAGATATCTTGGATGAGCTTTCTTGTCCCCGATCTCACCAGCCTCCTCCTCAACATTCTGCTCCCCTCTCCTCCCCTCCCCACACCTCTGTACCCAGAAGCAGGCCTTCCCTCCCCTCCCCCACCTCTGTACCCGGAAGCAGACCTTCCCTCCCCTCCCCACACTCAGTCAGGAGCAGCCCAGCGCTCTGAATCAAGTCCCAATATGCTTCCCCTCCAAGAGGTCGCTAACGGAGACATAGGTACTATCAGAGTTAATGTCCCCTTCCCCATGTCTGATCTCTCTTATATGCAAGGGTAACTGGGCTCCTTTAGCCAGGACCTCTCCATGTTCATCAGGGAATTCCAGGCCCTGACTATAACCATTGACCTAACCTGGCCAAATATTCCTGTGGTCCTAACTACCTGCTGCATCACGAAGAAGAGACCAGGATTGGGGCCTTGGCTCAGGCCTTGGGCAGATGAGACACATGTCCGAAATCCTAATGAGAACCGAGCGGGGGGCAGAGGCAGTCCCACTGGCAGACCCAGAATGGAGATACCAGGCAAATGAAAATGCGGCAGCAGGAGGGCTCACTGGGAGAAATTATATGATTACCTGTCTACTACAAGGTATGAAAAAGGCAATCATCAAGCCTGTCAATTATAATCAACTCAGAGAAGTCACACAGGAACCCTCTGAGAATCCAGCCCTTTTCCAGGCCTGATTAGCAGGGGCTATGAGGAAATACACCAACCTAGACCCTGAGACCCCTGAAGGTCAGGCTATACTTGCAGTTCACTTTATAAGCCAGGCATCCCCAGACATAAGACAGAAATGACAGAAACTAGAGCAAGGGCCACAGACCCCATTTTCTGTCCTACTTGACACAGCCTTTAAGGTTTTTAACAACAGGGAGGATGCTTCTAGGAACAGAAGAGAACTAAGAGAGGAGGAAAAATTAAAACAGCACGCTCAATATATGGCTCTTGCCATTACTCAGTCCCTCCCATGGCAGGGACCCACGGGAGCCCCTCTCCTATCTCAGAAACCACCACTGACCTACTACCAGTGCCGTCAGCAGGGGCACACTGTCAGGAACTGCCGCACCCCACCACCCGATACCCTGTGCCCTTACTGTCACCAAAAGGGCCACTGGAAGAGGAGTTGTCCCTCCCACCCTCAAGCGGGTAGGCCAATTCCACAACCACTCAACACCCGGGGTATTTCGGGCCTCGGCCTCCTGAGCCGAGGTCAAGGCCGATTGCCCCTGTCGGTGGTAATTGACCATCAGGAGCAAGAACCGGATTGCGCTCTAGACCTAAGGCTCCTGGATGCGCATGACTGAAGGTACCTGGGGCTCAACTTACAGGCCCCTATCTTCCCCATAAGACTGGAGGAGCCCCGGGTAACCCTGCATGTGGCAGGAGCTACTATAACCTTTCTAACTGACAGAGGGGCTACTTATTCAGTCCTGACCTCCTTCTCTGATCCCGCTCACTGTTCCTGGATCCTCCTAACAGGGATGGGAAACAGGCTTAGCAGGACTTCCAAACTCCATTTTCACTGCCCGACAGCTCTCTCCTGAACTCACACAACAGATTGCCAACCTAGCAGCTCAAATTAACATGCTACAAGAGCAAATAAATTCTCTAGCAGGAGTGGTTTTACAAAATAGAAGAGCTCTGGACCTCCTAACAACTAATCAGGGAGGGACTTGTGCAATGTTAAAGGAGAATTGCTGTTTTTTGGTCAACCAATCGGGCACGGTCCAGACCAATCTTTGGGCCATGTATTTTTAACCTCCTTGTTAAGTTTGTCTCTTCCAGAATACAACAAATACACCTCCAAATGGTGATGCAACAAGAATACCGGCCAGGCAATACTCGTACAACCCTTGAACAAGCTGCCATCACTTTCCATGGGGCCCACACTCCTCCCTAGATACGCAATTCTTAATGCCTTCTTGTGTTCTATCCCATAACCCTTTGCTAGACTCACTCTTCAGCAAAAACATCATAGGGGAATTTTGCATCACTAATTATAGTGCTATGCATTCTTGGGTAAGTAAAAATGTAAGATAATTAAAGGGTGCAACTTTAGTTCTCATAGTATAACATATATACATACACATACATTTATGTGTGTCTGTAGTAAAACATATTTCATAAAGATATATGTTTTACATTCAGGTTTTGGTTAATACAATGTATATTTTGCATGCTTACATGTTACATGTTGCATAACATGTTAACTTTACATACACACATACAGAAACACAGAAACACACACATACACACACACCTTACTCCCACTAATAAATACTTGTCAAGCTCTTATTCAGGTACTGCATAGTTTTCAAGACACTTAGGAATTGTTCTGCATTGTTAGCCCATTAATCAAATGACAGGCCATTTTATTGTCTGAAAAATCCACTTGTTTATTATCAGCATATCCAATATGCTGTGTCCATATCCAAGCATAAAATTCTCAAAATATGCATTAATCTAAATTATTTGATTTTAAAATAATGAGATATCTTGAACTTTGAGTCATTGATACCAGTCATCTTAAATTATAACAATAGTCAAACTTCAATTCCACCACAACTATATAACAATAAAATTAAGGTGAATAGATTATTAACTAATTTCTATGAAAAACTGCTAGGAGAGAATATATTGAATAGGTGAAAATATATAATAAAGTGAAAGGACATGGTAATTTTATTTATTTTGGCCATTTAGAGATAGAATTCCAGAAACTACAGTCTTCTTTATTAACACATCAAGTTTTGTGCCACCTATTTTGGCTTTGTGCCAAAGTAGATGTAACTATATCAGAAAACACTTCTTACACGTGCTCTTTTACGTTTATATCTGACATATGTTCCCAGTGCCTGAATGCTTTGTCTCTGTGTTATCTTTCCTAGATGTCTACTCCTATTGTATTATACTCCAATTTTCTTGTTCTCTTTAGCAATTCCTCAGTTCATTTTATTCTAATGTTTTCAACAGTTTATTATTTTTTACAATTTGCCAGGGGTTGTGATACCATGGAAACAGGACAGGGTTTGGAACCACGAGGATGTGATTTCAAGAACTTGTTTTAACACTACACACATTTCAGTAAGTCTCTATTTGTGACCCTCGTATTTTCCTTCATTAACAAAATGAAAATAATACTGCTCTTATAGAACCTTGTTTAGGATAAACAGTGAATAAAAAAGTAAAACTGTTATCTGAAAAAGTATTATGGAATTCAAACCTGCCAGATTTCACATTTCAGACTATTTCAGGGCCATCATTATAGATATTGGGTAATGTAATTCTAATTGTATTAGAGATGTGGAGACTTTGTTCCTAGAGATTCAATTAATCAAATAGCATATAACAAAGTTCCCTTCTTTAAACTCATATTGAACATATGGATTTTACTCCCATAATCATGGCTTAAATATGACTGATTATATCAGCAAGTTGCCAGCTTGTTCTACTTCCACATTGCTGCCAATATTTTGTTGATGGCACTCGATTCTTTGCAATATTTAAATGCATTGTAAGCACAGTTGGCATAAAGAATATGAGGAAGGAAGTTTCTTCTATTGGTTGCTATTGGTCATGCATAGTAGCATATCATATTGGACTCTTCAGTGTGGGCATGGTTGGGTATTAGTATTAACATATACAGACCTGCATGATGAGTATCAATTAGAGTATCAATTCTATGCAGTCATAGAGTTTGTATGCATTTTATGTAAACTAAAGGTCACTTACCTGCTATTTTTTAACCCAAGTCATACATCTATTTTTAAAATTCCTAGTTAATTTAGAAAATGGACACAATCATCACATACTGTGCTTCTCCAAAACTCACTATATTTTTCAAAATGAGAGATATCTCTCCTGGAAGGGCCCATTATGGTTTTCTTCAAACGAATTTCCATCTTGACAAACAATCTCATAATGGAGAAAAGTTTGTTTTAAAAATACACAAAATATGTTTCTAATACATGTATCCTGTAAATTTACCATGCTTAACATATAGTATTCTCATTATTTGCACGTTGTAATCAGGATTTAGTTGAATTGCCTGCTATTTAACAGACTGCACACCACCATTTCATAGTGGCAACACAGCTGGATTCATTTTTCAGGACGAAATATCACCCACTATAAAGCTGCACTGCTGGTGAGACTGAAAAATAGTCAGATGTAAGCTTTAAATTGGATACAAGAGTGGACATTTCTTTGCAACCCCGGTGTAGTATATTAAGCAGAACTGAAACATTTAATTTTAATTAGAATATTGAATTAGATTCTAAGTCAAATCTAGGACAGAGTTACAAAGGAAACTGTCTCCTTGTAGTTGAGTGTTAAAATTAATATACTGTACCCCAAATAGTACTGTTATGGAATTTCAACTAGAAAGCGATGATGGAAAGTGACTAAGAGATACTAGAAATTACCCCATGGGCAGAAAAATATGAAGGATTATAATTCTTCAAAAAGAATATAAATAGGCATTTAGATAATAATTTTCCATTTAAATCCAATTATATAAGAAGTTTTAACCTTGATATTAAAACAGTTTTCCTCAATTAACCTAAATAATATAATCTATGGTTAATATCCTTGAAGCCTAAGAGTCTAATTGACTGTATTGCACAGGTCTTACAGTCCCTTTGAAATCCTTTTTTCCCTCTTCCTATTCCTGCCACTGCTCTGGTCAACCAGCTTCAAAGCAACCCAACAGTTCTTTGCATTTGGACTAGAGCCATGTAACTTCTGCTTTTTTTTCTTGTGCTTGTTAGAGATAAGGAAATAGGATACCTGGGGTAACCCATTCAGCACCAACATACGAACAACTTAGAAGTTCACAATCACCTCTGAGGCCTCTTTGACAAATGATGAATGAAAGCCAATGGGTGTATCATTCTGAGATGCTTATTGTTTTACTCAAGTTTCATGGAATGGAACACTGGTCCCAGAGAAGTTGACAATCACCATAAAGTTTTGTTGATTAAACTGGTTCTCTATCCTTCATTGTTTTATACCCCCTGTCACATCCTACTGCTTCTTGGAATAATTTCCCAAGTAAACAACACCCATCCAAGCCTGTGTCTTAGAATTAACTCAGAGACCCCAAGATGAAATATATTTCAGAGAATAAGCAAAGATTTAAATGAAATTGTTAAATTTATAATGACCACAATGTTTATTGATACTTAGAATTTGTGGTTAAGACCCTTATAAGTCTAGGCAATAAATATATTTTAATATTTCTTTTTTTACATTTATCATTTATCTGTAAATATTTTTTGCATGTTGGAAATAATCAGTTTATTGCACATTTATCATATTAAGGTAGTTTATGTTCTTAAGAAAGTCACTGCAAAGCAAAAGATATTTGCCAAAATTGAATTTCCACAGAATCAATGCTGTATGCTGCAAAATGCCTCCTTTACTGGATAAGAGTGAAAGTAGTGGGGATAGGTATGAACTCTGCCAGATGCATTGTGCTATTTCTGAAATCATATCCTACCCTTTCTGCTTGAACTGATTGTGATTGCAGTGGTGGTTGCTGATCCTCCTGAAGAGGGCAGTCGAAATTATAAGTATACGTTTTTAACAGGTGACATATTTTGTTTGTAGTATTTATTGAGAAATGATACTTGCTCAATGCACTGCAAGGAATACCATTTTAAATTTCTATAACATGGGCTTCCCTGGTGGCACAGTGGCTGGGAGTCCGCCTGCCGATGCGGGGGACGTGGGTTCGTGCCCTGGTCCAGGAGGGTCCCGCATGCCCCAGGGCGGCTGGGCCCATGGGCCGTGGCCTCTGGGCCTGCGCGTCCGGAGCCTGTGCTCCGCGATGGGAGGGGCCGCGGCAGTGGGAGGTGCTGCGGCAGTGGGAGGCGCGCGTACGGCAGCTTCAAGATGGCGGAGGGGTGAGACGTGGAGATCGCCTTCCTCCCCAGAAATACGTCTACATGTGGAACAGCTCCTACAGAACACCTACTGAACGCTGGCAGAAAACCTCAGACTTCTGAAAAGGCAAGAAACTCCCCACGTACCTGGGTAGGGCAAAAGAAAAAAAAAAAGACAAAAGGATAGGGATGGGACCTGCCCCTTGGGAAGGGAGCTGTGAAGGAGGAAAAGTTTCCACACACTAGGAAGCCCCTTCGTGGGCGGAGACTGCGGGTGGTGAGGGGGGAAGCTTCGGAGCCACTGAGGAGAGCGCAGCCACAGGGGTGCAGAGGGCAAAGTGGAGAGATTCCTGTACAGAGAATTGGTGCCGACCAGCACTCACCGGGCTGAGAGTCTTATCGGCTCCCAGCCGGGCTGGGTGGGGGCTGGGAGCTGAGGCTCGGGCTTCGGAGGGCGGATCCCAGGGAGAGGACTGGGATTGGCGGCATGAGCACAGCCTGAAGGGGGCTAGTGCACCACAGCTAGCGGGGAGGGAGTCCGGGAAAAGGTCTGGAGCTGCCAAAGAGGCAAGAGACTTTTTCTTGCCTCTTTGTTTCCTGGTGCGGGAGGAGAGGGGATTAAGAACGCCGCTTTAATGAGCTCCAGAGACAGGTGCTAGACGCGGCTATCAGCGCGGAACCACAGACGGGCATGAGACGCTAAGGCTGCTGCTGCCACCAAGAAGCCAGTGTGCAAGCACAGGTCACCACTATCCACACCTCCCCTCCTGGGAGCCTGTGCAGCCCGCCACTGCCAGGGTCCCGTGATCCAGGGACAACTTCCCGGGGAGAATGCACGGCGCACCTCAGGCTGGTGCAACGTCCACGCCGGCCACTGCCGCCGCAGGCTCGCCCCGCTCCGTACCCCTCCCTCCCCTCGGCCTGAGTGAGCCAGAGCTCCCTAATGAGCGGCTCCTTTAACCCCGTCCTGTCTGAGTGAAGAACAGACACCCTCCGGCGATCTACACGCAGAGGTGGGGCCAATCCACAGCTGAACACCAGGAGCTGTGTGAACAAAGAAGAGAAAGGGAAATCTCTCCCAGCAGCCTCAGGAGCAGTGGATTAAATCTCAACAACAAACTTGATGTACCCTGCATCTGTGGAATACCTGAATAGGCAATGAATCATCCCAAATTGAGGAGGTGGACTTTGGGAGCAATGATATATATATTTTCCCCTTTTTCTCTTTTTGTGAGTGTGTATGTGTATGCTTCTTTGTGTGATTTTATCTGTATAGCTTTGCTTTTACCATTTGTCCTAGGGTTCTGTCTGTCCATTTTGGGGTTTTTTTAGTATAGTTTTTAGCACTTATCATTGGTGGATTTCTTTTTTTATTTGGTTCCTTTCCTCTTTCTTTTTTTAATTAGTTTTTAATTTTTTAATTTTTAATAATTATTTTTAATTTTAACAACTTTATTTCACTTTATTCTTTTCTTTCTTTTTTCTCCCTTTTCTTCTGAGCCATGTGGCTGACAGGGTCTTAGTGCTCTGGCCAGGTATCAGGCCTGTACCTCTGAGGTGGGAGAGCCGAGTTCAGGACATTGGTCCACCAGAGACCTCCTGGCTCCACGTAATATCAAATGGCGAAAGCTCTCCCAGAGATCTCCATCTCAATGCTAAGACCCAGCTCCACTGAGCGACCAGCAAGCTAGAGCGCTGGGCACCCTATGCCAAACAACTAGCAAGACAGGAACACAACCCCACCCATTAGCAGAGAAGCTGCCTAAAATTATAATAAAGTCACAGACACCCAAAAACACACCAACGGATGCGGTCCTGCCCACCAGAAAGACAAGATCCAACCTCATCCTCCAGAACACAGGCACTAGTCCCCACCACCAGGAAGCCTACACAACCCACTGAATCAACCTTAGCCACTGGAGGCAGACACCAAAAACAATGAGAACTACGAACCTACAGCCTGCACAAAGGACACCCCAAACACAGTAAGTTAAGCAAAATGAGTAGACAGAGAAACATGCAGCAAATGAAGGAGCGAAGTAAAAACCCATCAGACCAAACAAATGAAGAGGAAATAGGCAGTCTACCTGAAAATTCAGAGTAAGGATAGTAAAGATGATACAAAATCTTGGAAATAGAATGGAGAAAATACAAGAAACGTTTAACAAGGACCTAGAGGAGCTAAAGGGCAAACAATGATGAACAACACAGTAATTGAAATTAAAAATTCTCTAGAAGGAATCAATAGCAGAATAACTGAGGCAGAAGAATGGAGAAGTGACCTGGAAGATAAAATAGTGGACATAACTACTGCAGAGCAGAATAAAGATAAAAGAATGAAAAGAATTGAGGACAGTCTCAGAGACCTCAGGGACAATATTAAATGTACCAGTATTTGAACTATAGGGGTCCCAGAAGAAGAAGAGGAAAAGAAGGTGATAGAGAAAATATTTGAAGAGATTATAGTTGAAAACTTCCCTAATATGGGAAAGGAAATAGTTAATCAAGTCCAGGAAGTGCAGAGAATCCCATACAGGAAAAATCCAAGGAGAAAACTCCAAGACACACATTCATCAAACTACCAAAAATTAAATACAAGGAAAAAATATTAAAAGCAGCAAGGAAAAACAACAAATAATATACAAGGGAATTCCCTTAAGGTCAACAGCGGATCTGTCAGCAGAAACTCTGCAAGCCAAAAGAGAGTGGCAGGCCATATTTAAAGTGATGAAGGGGAAAAACCTACAACCAAGATTACTCTACCCAGCAAGGATCTTATTCAGACTAGATGGAGAAATTAAAATCTTTACAGACAAGCAAAAGCTAAGAGAATTCAGCACCATCAAACTAGCTTTACAACAAGTGTTAAAGGAACTTCTCTTGGTAGGAAGCACAAGAGAAGGAAAAGACCTACAATAACAAACCCAAAACAATTAAGGAAATGGTAATAGGAACATACTTATCAATAATTACCTTAAATGTTAATGGATTAAATGCTCCAACCAAAATACATAGACCAGCTGAATGGATACAAAAACAAGACCCATATATATGCTATCTACAAGAGACCCACTTCAGACCTAGGGACACATACAGACTGAAAGTGAGGGGATGGAAAAAGATATCCCATGCAAATGGAAATCAAAAGAAAGCTGGAGTAGCAATTCTCATATCAGGCAAAATAGACTTTAAAATAAAGACTATTACAAGAGAAAAAGAAGGACACTACATAATGATCAAGGGATCAATACAAGAAAGAAATACAACAATTGGAAATGTTTATACACAAACATAGGAGCACCTCAATACATAAGGCAAATGCTAACAGCCATAAATGGGGAAATCAACAGTAACACAATCATAGTAGGGGACTTTAACACCCCTCTTTTACCAATGGACAGATTATCCAAAATGAAAATAAATAAGGAAAAACATGCTTTAAATGATACATTAAACAAGATGGACTTAATTGATATTTATAGGACAGTGCATCCGTAAACAACAGAATACACTTTCTTCTCAAGGGCTCATGCCACATTCTCCAGGATAGATCATATCATGGGTCACAAATCAAGCCTTGATAAATTTAAGAAAATTGAAATCGTATCAAGTATCTTATCCGACCACAATGCTGTGAGGCTAGAAATCAATTACCAGAAAAAATCTGTAAAACATAACGAGTACATGGAGCCTGATCAAAAGTAGAAGCTTTACTAAGACAAAAATTTAGGAACATTGCCAGTCATATACAGAACTTGGGAGTGTACTACTAGGTACAGATATATTTTTTAGGTTATTTATTTTTATTTTTCCCCTATTCAGACAGAGGGAAACAATCCCCCTTTTGGTTATGATGTTGTGAGAGATGCTTGGAAGGCATTCTTCATAGTGATCACCTAATATGAAACAACAAAAGCTGGAAGGATGGGATGACAGTAAGAGAGATTTTTGACATCTGTCTGCTAAGCCACGTTACTTAGTATATTAAAATAGCATACTAATGCTTAGGGACAGCACTAGAAAGAATAAAATATAGTCATAAAATTTTGTGTGTGTGTTTAATAGTTAGAACTTTGCTAATTAAGAAGGTCAAAATGTATACAGAGAGGTATAGACAGGAGACCCATTTACTTAGAACTAACTTTATACCATTGTACTTTTCTACAACACAAATTCTTCCCAAAGCAGCTGGTTAACCCCTATACAGGGATGCATTCTAGAACCAGAAGAACATCTCTGCCAAATGGCAGAGGTCCCTAGGCCAACTCAGTGAGCAAAAACTACATTAATGTGAGTAAAAAGTGCCACAATATGTACCAGGAATAGAGGCTATTTTAAATAGAAAATTTGGCAGGCAAAGTGGTAGTTTGTGGCAGACTAACTGAAAAACAGAAAGCTCTTTTGAGGAGAAAGTACTCAGACAGAGATTTATCAACAGGATACTAATTTTGGCCAACCCCTGAGGTTGATGGAAATTTGAACTACTAATAATACAGCCCCAATCATCAAGTTTTTCTACTTCTAAAGTTTATATTCTAATGAGCTGAATTGTACCTTTACCTCTATAAGGTACAGTTTCCTTTTCAATAATCAGGAAATAATAGTATTACTATTATACTATTTAACAGATTCATTGAGAGGAATTCATATGTTAAAGCATGTAACGTTCTCAGTATAGTGTATAGCATACAGTAAATACTCCATAAGTGAAGTGTACACAGGCATATGTCCAAAGTTGTTTATCATTTTCTATGAGAAAAAGTAGTACAAACATAAATGTTCTGAAATAATGAGTTACTTATATTTTACATGTATATACTGCAATAACATGTGCAGTAGTTAAAATGATAACATGGATATTCAACATATTGACATGGAAATATGTTTCTTTTAAACTATTAACTAAATAAAGTTTAGAAAATATTATAAAGTTTTAGTGTAAAAGTATGTCTGTATATGTTATGTATTTATGTATACATGCATAAAATAAATTTTAAAGATTATACACCAATATTTTGATTCTGTGTTTTATTTTAATTTAGCTGCTGGAATAACCTTAGCTTCTTCATACCCTTCTGTGTGTGTGTATGCATGTATGTGTTTACAGTGAGCATGTATTATCCTTAAAATTACAAGATAGCTACTTGGGTTTATTAAATTTATTTATTTATTTATTTTTTAACATCTTTATTGGAGTATAATTGCTTTACAATGTTGTGTTAGTTTCTGCTGTATAACAGAGTGAATCAGCTATACGTATACATATATCCCCATATCCCCTCCCCCCTCCTATTACATTTAAAATAAAAATATTTTAGCATTCTCAGTCTAAAAACTGGCACAAATGTAAAGACCAGAGTGATAAAAAGCAAGTAACTCTATAAAATAGCATACAAGATTTAATTTGCCTTACTGACTAGTGTAAAGTCACATTAAGACTTTTTCTTTGTCCAAGAAGGCATTCTGGAAAATATGGGAATATAGAGGGAAGATGTACATGCATTGTCACCATGCTCAATCAGGGGACAACAATTTGCTAAAAAACCCAGTCAGAAAACCAGGCTAACAATAGGCTTACTGCACAAGTGCAGAGGCCAAACTTCTACAGCTTTGGTATGTAAAGCATTTTAGATGTTAAGATGACAGAACTGCTCATGAAACCATCTGCTATTTACTGATCCATCTGTTGGTCAGCAGAGAGCTATCAGAACCCAAGAAAATCTTTGGTCTGCGAAACAGCATAATTTCTTTTTTTTGTTTTGACTGAGAAATAGCATTAATGACTTTCGCAGTCAGTATTTTGTTACCACAGACCACACAGTATCAGTTTGTACTCATTATGATTGTCATGACTTATAATTAAGTAAAACTAGCATCACATTTATACCTTTATGTAAAAATATATGCATAAAGATATTAAAGATTTACATAAAGCTTATACATGAATTCATTAGTTAGGGATTCCTAATGTATGAGGAAATAACATTTTGTAAAACACTTTTGCTAAACAGTCATGTGCTGCCCAAATATCAGATGAAGTTATTTTAAAAACATTCTAATCTGAACTACATGGTGGACATACAGTAAAATAATATCAGATCATCAACAGTTTTCACATGTCTTAAGAAAATTAAGATGAGAGATGACAGCAACTTTTGTCATTTATAAGCTATAAATGACATAGTTATAAAATTAAGAGGTTCAATTTTAAAGATAAATTAGAGTTCAATGCCTGCACGTTCTTATAATTTTTAATTAGATCATTTAGTTTTATAGTAAAACAAAGTTACCTTTTATTACAAAATTGAACCGGTGGTACAAAGCTCAAAAAATTATAAAAGAACAAACACACCCTCAAATGTATACACACACGTGTAACCAAATGTTTGTATCCTATACTGATTTTTCTCCTTTTCTGCAGTTAACAATGTCTAGAAGTTTATTCCAAATAAAAACAGGTAGAGTTGCCTCATTCTTTAAAAATCGTGGAGTATTCCATTACGTAATTTTACTACTGTTATTTAATCAGTCATTAAATCATTTAGGTTGTTTGCAATTTTAGTATTACAGAAGATGCCACAATGAACATTTTCACACAAAAAGAAGTTCATGCATTTGCAAGCAAATCCATAAGATAAACTTCTCGAAGTATAATCGCTGGTGTATTTCCATTTTGACAAACATTGCCAATTTTTTCTCCACAGTTGTACCAACTTACTTTTCTACTATCAACATATGAATTTCTCTACATCAACATCAACAAAGTGAGTGGTCAATATTATTTTCATCAATCAGATAACGTTTAATTGTAATTTTATGCGTATTCATGAGTGAGGTTGAAAAATTTCTAATGTTTAAAACACATATTTTTTTCTATTTATATCTTTCCCAGTATTCTATATTTATATTTAGTATAAATACAAAATTACTCTGTAATTTTAAGTTATTTGTATGTTAAATTGGTACTTAATCTGTATTATTACTTGCAAGTATTTTTTTTCTCAAATTCATTTTTCCCTAGAATTATTTCTGTTTAGTTTCATATAGACACATTTTAACATTTTATGTAATAAAATATCAAATTTTTGTTGTTTCTAGATGTTTTTTAGTCATACTTTCAAAGACATTTCACATTTAGATTTTTCTGTGTACTCTTATAGTATATTCTTGGATTTATTTGTAAGAAAAAAATCCTCAATCCATTTTGAATGGTTTGAGGATAAGTTGACTTTACAGATTCAGTTACTTTTTCCAATATGACAAGCTGGTCGTCTCAGAATTTTTTTTTGAGTAATCCATCTTTTCCTCACAGCTTTATATATCTGGGCCTAGTCCTAGATGCTATATATACACTCTGATACATTGTTTTAATATTTTGGATGTATGATATTTTTAATGACTGGGAAAGTCATATCTCATACATTAGTCCTTTTTAAATGAATTTTTCTGTTTATATTTAATTTTTCTCCACAAGCATTAGAATCTGCTTAAGAAAATCTTGCTGATGTAATCGTTTGTATGTACCAATTTATATGTTAATTTAGGGAAGTATAAAAATGTTATTAATCAAAATAATCATATCCAAAAACATGGAGGCCTTTCAATTTGTTTAATTCTTCTCTGGTGTCTCTCATTAGCCACAAAAGTGAATTTTAACACATAGAAACCTTGCGAGTTCTCGAGTAATTACAGTTTTAATTTCCTTCTCATAGGTTATTTTTAAATTGTGATATTATGTTTTTATCCCTATGCAGAATGCTTATTTTTTTATAGATACTTTGTCATGTTTAAACTTTTATTTTGTATGTATAAAGACAATTGATTTATATATACATATTTTATACCTAGACTCTAATAAGAATTCTCTTATCTTTTCCATATGTCCTCCTCATAATTTCACTATAGTTTTTTCTTACAATTTTGTTCTCATGATTTTCTAATTTCTTGAATGAATGAAGAAAATATATTCCCTTTAAGAAATTTCACTGAAAAGTTTTACTTTTCCCATATATTTTCATTTTTATTTCTTCCAACTATATAAATCACTATCTTATCAAGTTTTCATATAAACTATCCATAGGTAGGAAGTTATACAGGATTCAAAATTACAATTTACCATTAGGAAGTATTTCTGGATTCTAACATTGTACATTCCATATAGTACATTTGTCTTCTACTATAATTCCAGAGGTTAATATAATGTATTTTTTCAATTGAGGTGATTTTTAAAAAAAAAAAAAAAAAAATTATTTATTTATTTATTTATTTATTTAGGGCTGTGTTGGGTCTTCTTTTCTGTGTGAGGGCTTTCTCTAGTTGTGGCAAGCAGGGGCCACTCTTCATTGCGGTGCACGGGCCTCTCACTGTCGCGGCCTCTCTTGTTGTAGAGCACAGGCTCCAGACGCGCAGGCTCAGTAGTTGTGGCGCACAGGCCTAGCCACTCTGCGGCATGTGGGATCTTCCCAGACCAGGGCTCGAACCCGTATCCCCTGCATTAGCAGGCAGACTCTCAACCACTGTACCACCAGGGAAGCCCAAGGTGATTTTCTAACATAACATTTTGATTAATATCCTTATAAACTAAGTAACATCCTCTTCCCTTCCATCACTAACCCTTGAATAATAAATTTGAAACAGAAAATCTTCTTTGAATTTTGACATAATTTGGAAATATTTAATATTATTAACCTGTGCCTATTACAAATAAATGTTCATTTTGCCCTCAAATCTATTAGTTCCATTTTATTCTATGAGGAACTAAACCTTTTTTCTCAACCATTTTTCTTAGTTTTCAATAAGGTTTTTGGATTTTTTAATGGATTTGTTAGGACAGCTAAAGAATAGTAAAGAATTTTATCCTAGAACATTGATGACAGTGTCACTGTTTAAAAGTCTTAGTTGTAATCCATCTTTTTCTTTTGTGTCACTTCTTACATTTGTGGAAATTTCACAAAACTTTTTTTCTGTTTGTTTTACATTTTTCACTGTAATAAATACTGACGTCTTTGTCTCCTCTCTGTCTTTATTGTGTTAGTACTTTTCCTCATTTCCTTCTGTTCCCTCTTTTACTTCTGTAAGCTAGTCTTCTTTCCATTCATATTAGAAGTGTCTACTTATTTTGTGCCTTTTTCATGGAGTATATTCTTTGTCAAATGTTAACATGTGATACCAGGATTTTAACACTTTGTTATATATGTATATATAAATTAGGAAAATTGTTTTCAATCTTCCTAATCTTACAGTCTTTCTACTTATAGCCTCTGACCATCCAACCAAGCCATTCCCAACTGATTTTTAATCCATATATATTTTAAACTCCAGCCACTTCTCTTTCCACATAAATTGGATGACCAGCTCCACCATCCCCTGACCATTGGGAGTATTTTTCCTTGCCACTGTCTTTTAGTATCATTGCTAAGTGGAATGGTTTTGGAGTGGCTTTCTCTTTTTGGCCTGCATCCATCTATCAAGCTGGCTCATCTGTGAACCAAGCTTGAACTTTCCTTCCTTCATCAATTGGTTGTAAAACATTCCCCATGTAACCTTATGTGTGAGCTGAAGGACGAGCATAGCTGTAACATTACTGGATGATACAAGGATCTGCTACACACTCCAGCTCACTTGTGCTCTCTGGTTCTATTTATCTTAAAATTCCATAATTGTCACTTCTAATTTACAGTAGACTGTCTTTGGGCCTGACTGATCCTATAATTTTTTGAGTCTGACAGAAGCTAGGTCATGATAGGCAATTGTGGCCATGTGGTCACTTGATGCCACATGGTCAGTCATTTCATTTTCATTGAAACTCAGTAGCAGTGCTAGTTATTTCTCAAAAGGTATGTAATTCTCTGCTGCAGATGCTTCTCTGTCTCTGGAAGCCTAGGTGTCTGCACTGTGATATTCTCTTAGAGGCTTGCTGTACACTCCACATGGCAATTTTTCACATTGTTGATGTATCTAGTACCAGAGGATCTGCCATTTGTTATGGCTCATTCAGAACTGCCTGCACTGCAGCTTGAACCTACTGCCAAACACTTTATATTCTGGGCCCCATTCGGTTCAGGAAGGCTTTTATGTCACCCACTACATAAGTCAGAATAGTATCCCCAGGTAAGGAATAGTTGCCTCTAAAACCCAAAGAGGCCTGTTAGGCACTGTGTTTCCTCCATCATGGTGACAGGTGCAAGATGCAATAGTGTATTTTATTCTTTTGATAGTTTGTCCTGGCATGCCCATAATGATTCAAGCCCTAAACCTTTTACAAGAATGTCAGGCTCCTGAAACTATTTATGGTTTGTATCTCACCTTCTGGAGTACATGCATATACCAAGGCCTTAAATGTGATATTCTCCTCTTCCTCCTCTGGTCCAATTAACATGACATCATCAATGTAGTGGAACAAGGTGATGTTCTTTGGACTATCCAGAAGGTCTAGACCTCTTCAGACTATTTATAAAAGATAGTGGGATAGTTTTCACAGCACAGAATAAAAGTACAAGTGTATATTGTCCATTTCATGTAAATTTGTATGTTTCTGATAGTGATAGAAAAAACAATTGTGCAATACAATATATATGAAGATTTATCAATTTGCTTTAGTAAAGGCATCCTGGTGGCTACTATTTTGGGTTATTTTTGGTTGAGTTTGTGGTAACCTACTTTGATTAATCAGAATCCTTTTAGTTTTTACAGAGGTGAGATTGGTGAATAAAATTATGACAGTGATCATCACCATGTATCCTTTAGATCTCTAAAACTGGCCAAAGTCTTGGGATATAATATGATTTTATTTAATCTTTCAGCCAGTGGAGGGTTAAAAATTGTCAGAGACTTTCACTTGGAAATACAAATATAATGACCCTTTTTCCTGAATTTTATTTTCTTGTGTAAGAACACAACATGAAATCTACCCTCATAAATCTTTAAGTGCACAACCCATTGTCGAGTATAGGTATAATGTACAACAGATTTCTAGAGCTTATTCATCGTCCTTAAATGAAACTTTCTGCCTGTTGATTAACAATTCCCCATTTCCCCCTCTCCCCAGACCCTGGCAACCACCATTCTATTTTATGCTTCTATGAGGTTGACTAGTTTAGATACCTCATATAAGTGGAATTATGCAGTGCTTGTCTTTCCGTGACTGATTTACTTCACTTAGAATAATGTTCTCAAGGTTTAACCATGTTGTCTCATATTGCAGAAGTTTCTTCTTTTTAAGGCTGAATAGTATCCCACTGTATGTATATACCACATTTTCTTTCTTTTTTTTAAATTTTATGATCTATGGTTTATTTACCATTGTTACAGGAGAGGCATATATTAGTTTGGTTTTGAAATTTTTCATGTTGGTTCTGAAATCAAAGACACTTGGTGAGATTCTTGGCTCTACCATTTATTGTGTGAACTTGGACAAGCTATGAACATTTCTGAGATCAGTTTCCTCATCTCTAAAATGGTAAGAACAATCAGTACCACCCACAATTGCTGTCAAGATTGAAATAATTCACATAAAGCACTTAACACAACAGCTCCAATGGAATAAGTTCTCAATAAAAGGCAACTTCTAACATTCATACCATCTTCCTCTGAAAAGGGCTTGATGCTTCTCAAAACTGAGTATTCTTCTCTGAAATGGGGCTGTATGGTGAGCCCCTGTCACCTCTGTGAGGGTGGATCATCAGTTTCTTAAGTTGTCACTTCCATTGCCTGAAACCAGAGACTGTTATAGTGATGGAATTTCTCATTGTGAGCCTTATTTTACCCCCTTTGAAGGATAAGGGGGAAGGCTTATTTTTGGTAAAAATGTGAATCATATTTCTGAAGGAGGTGCAATTTGGCTCTATTCCCAATCTCAGATGCCACCTGGAAGAGGCTGATAAATCTTGTGTATCTAGAAACCTGGAATGAGATGATGTTGGTTTAAGTTGAGAAAACAAAATAGAATGAGGTCAAAACAGAAGCAGTGATTTCACATGGTGGGCAGGTCCTATGTGGGATTTTTACTGAAACCAGTGGTACAGGCTGAATATGTACATATAAATAAAACTATCTAGGTAAACTCAAAAATTATATATTTTAAAAAATAATTATGTACAAATTTGTATATATTTTTTAAAATAATTATGTACAGATTTGAGTGGGGACATGATCCCAGTCTTTTGACATCATCTTCCAGAATTACCTTTTAGCAGTGTGTCCTTAGTTCCTCTGTGAAAGCTTCTTGCCCCAATAAAACCATCCATTCTGTGATAGTGGGAGTGTTCTATACACTTACTGTCTAACTGGTAGCTGCATGGCCACATATGACTACTGAGCACTTTGAATGTGGCTAGTGCAACTGGCAATTGAAAATTATATTTTATTTAAATTTCTATTTAAATAGCTGCATATGGCCTGTGGCTATTGTACTGGACAGCACAGTTCTAAATCTCTGGTCTACTCTCTGATGTTTACTATGTTTTCTTTTCTGATGTTTTTCTTTATCCATGTTTTCTTTATCCATTCATCTGTCAGTGGACACTTAGGTTGTTTTTACATCTTGGCTACTGTGAATAGTGCTACAATGAACATGAGAGTGCTAATATATCTTTGAGATTCCATTTTCAGTTCTTTAGGATAAATACCTAGAAGTGCGATTACTGGATCATATGGTAATTCTATTTTTAATATTTTGAAGAATCTCTATACTGTTTTACATAGCAGTGGCACCATTTTGCCTTCCTACAACATTGTTCAAGGGTTCCAGTATCTCCACATCTAATGCTTGTCTTTTCCTATTTTGACAATAGCCATCCTGATAGTTGTGAAGATATATCATGTGGTTTAGATTTTTATTTCCCTGATGATTAGTTATGTTGAGTGTTTTTCATATATCTGTTGGTCATTCTATGTCTTCTTTAGAGAAATGTCATGTAAAAGATGAAACCGGACTCTCTTCTTACACCATGCACAAAAATCAACTCAAAATGGATTATACGGTTAAATATAAGCCATGAAACTATAAAACTTTTAGAAAAAAGCATAGAGGAAAAGCTTCATGACATTGGTCTTAGCAGTGATTGCCTGGATATGACAGCAAAAGCACAGGCAACAACAACAACAACAAAAAATAAACAAGTACGACACCAAACTAAAAAGTTTCTGCACAAAAAAAATAATCAACAGGGTAAAGAGACAACCTGTGAAATAAAAAAAAATTGAAAACATATCTGATAAGAGGTTAATCTCCAAAATATATATGAACCTCCTACAATGCAATACCAAAAAAAAAAATCTAATAAGTTGATTGAGAGTGAGCTAAGTAACCAAATGTAATGATTCTTATCCCGAGGCTAAAGACCCAATATGAGGTTTTTACTCATTTCCAAGCATGTTTATTTTAATTTTATGTTCAGGGAAACATAGAGTGGAAACACTATAATGGCAGATGCTGGCCATGATTCTTTTTTTATTTTTATTTTTTTTGCATCCAACCCCCAGTGTATGTTGAGATGCTGATGCCTTGAGTCTTTTGGCATTGATGCTAACTTGGACCCTTGGTCCAGTCCTTTAAATAGTTGGATTGT
Source organism: Mesoplodon densirostris (assembly GCF_025265405.1). Classification (NCBI taxonomy): domain Eukaryota; kingdom Metazoa; phylum Chordata; class Mammalia; order Artiodactyla; family Ziphiidae; genus Mesoplodon; species Mesoplodon densirostris. Next base: position 56,608,483 of record NC_082672.1, read on the forward strand.
CCCCTTTCCCTAGTTCCCTGTTACTTAAATAAATGACTATAGATCCTTTAGGAAAAGGACTAGGTGATCATTATCATGTATACTTACTACTTCCTCTTGGAGACGAGGCCTTTTTCAATCAGTTGGTTTCAGGTTTTGAAACTGGTTCAGGTTCATTAACTGGGCAAGGGATTATGCCTTTTTACCTGGGGCACTGCTCTCAGCCTACTAAGCCTTCATCCTTGATTTGTTTTGTTGATATAAATTGAGTAATACCCTGTGGGTCCATCTGATTTACTTATAGGAATGCTGATTTCTAATAAACATCTCTGTAACCTCTATAAGTACTTAATATCCCTCCTGGGCTTTACCAATTGATCCTCCATTCTTGCCACCAATTATCATAATTATATTTTCATTGATTCAATTAGTTCAGGGCCACCAACTGACCTTTATAATTTCAGAATCCTATTAGACCCATTATTATCTGTGAGTCTAGTTTTGTAAGGGTGTATCCTACCTCTAGCCATGATATATAGATGTGAGTCACAGATTGCATGCACACTCTTCTAGTTCCTGGTATATTATTATTTTTTTTTTGCTGTGCGCGGGCCTCTCACTGTTGTGGCCTCTCCCGTTGCGGAGCACAGGCTCCGGACACGCAGGCTCAGCGGCCATAGCTCACGAGCCTAGCCGCTCTGCGGCATGTGGGATCTTCCCGGACCGGGGCACGAACCCATGTCCCCTGCATCGTCAGGCGGACTCCCAACCACTGCGCCACTAGGGAAGCCCCCTGGTATGTTTTTGGCTTTAGGTTTTGTATTTTCTTTGCAGTATAATCCCTTTTGTCCTTATTAGACACAACACATCCTTGCCTAGATTATGTTGTGACTTAGTTTTAAGCCCAATATTTAGGAGGGAAGGGGAAGCAGACTTGTTCATTCATATGTCTTGAAGGGAAAAGCCTCAGTAGTGTTTCCAAGGGAGTGGTGAGTACTAGCTCTTAATTTGGAAGGATGGGCCACCTTAGTATGCTCAGAACATTCAGAATAATCTGGGTATTCAACATTTTCTGAAGGATCAACAAAATTGTGTCCATCTCACAAATATCAGCATCTCATTCTTTTCCAGGCAGGATCATGAGCTTGGCATAGCAGACCTGTCTTGGTGGAGAATTTAAGTTTCTTTGGTGCTTGTATATTCTGAAAATTTTGAATTGGACAATGTACTTTATATTTCTTTGTCCCTCAACTGCAGTAAGTGTGATCCTACTTGTGAGCTACCGAGAAGGCTCACCAGTTGTCACATTTATCCTTTAATTAGCAATTAAGTATTCTCAGCTTTTCATTATCATTTTCCAAAGCATTAATCAAGCTCAGCAATATACAACTATTCCAACGCCCTACTAGTTGTTATTTCTTCCATATTTCCCAAAAGCCTAGGTAATCACACCTGGTGAGGTATACTCTTTTACCAATTTACTATTCCAGTTTACCAACAGTGAACATTTTAGTTACCAGCTTGTGCCATGAAATATCTATGTTTTCCCTTAACCAATGATGAGGTCCTCATTGTCAGCCAGGTGTCAATAATCCTCATCTAATATCCCATCCTTATGCCCTCTTTCTTTGATCTTTCCTGGTACCACATGTCACAGGTTTATATACCTGAGGAATAGCCTCTGGGACAGTGTAGTGTTCAGGGTACTTAAGAAGCATCTTTGGGATCAATACTTGTGGAAAGGAAGGGAAGAAAGCAAGCTTGTAAAGAGAAAGAAGGTGAGCCAAAATCTAAGGCACAATAAGAGTGTTGACTGTTTTGCTGTACGCGGAAGCTCTGGACTTTCAAAGCTGTTCCTACTTGTGTACTCCCACATTGATGGTCATTGAATGTAACCCATCCCACGAACGAGAGCATGATATTGAATTAAATGGATCTCTATGGCTGAGGCAGTTCCTGAGGAAGTTGACAGAAAGGCTGTGTATTAATAGCAGTCCCAGAAGTTGTGTCAATAACTCCTTCGTAAACAGTGTTTATCATATATCTAACAAAAGGTTTCTACTTAGAATATATGAAGCATTTCTAAATAATGAAAGTACAAAAAATGTAACTTAAACCTAATTTTAAAAATGGGCAAAGACATGAGCAGGCATTTCATGAATGAAGGTTTACAGAGAGCCAATAAACCCATGAAACAGTGAACATTATTTGTCTTCAGGAAAATCCAGATTACATCAACAATGACATAGATACCTACTAGAATGGCTAATATTAAAAAAAACAACAACAGAAAACCCAAATAACTAACAATATCAATTGTTGCCAAAGATGTGGACCAAATGGAACTATCAAACTTTGCCACTGGGTATATAAAATGGTACAACAATGACAGAAAATTATTTGGAAGTTCCTTAAAAAAATCTAAATATTTACCTACTATATTATTCAGCAATTTCACCCTTAAAAAATAAAGTACACACAAAACCTTTTAATGAATATTCATACTAGTTTTATTTATAATATCTAGAAACTGAAGAAGAAGCAATATCCAAAAACGTGTGTAAATAAACAAATTGCAGTGTATTAATAGAATTGATTACTATTCAACAATAAAGCAGAGTAGACTACCGAAACATGCAAAAACAGGAAATCCAACAGTATTTTATTGATTGAAAGAAACCAGACATAGAAAAGTATGGATCATAGAATGTCATTTATATAAAATTCAGGAACAGTCAAAACTATAGTCATTGATATCAGATGAGAGATTGGCTTTGGTTGTGGTGGTGGGATACTATGGAAATGAGAATAGTTGGAAAAAAGGGTAAGAGAACTTTCTAAGAAGATGGAATTGTTCTATATTTTGATTGGGGTAGTACCTACATGAGAGTATATGTTTATTAAAACTACTTAATTGTATAATTAAGAACAGTATATTTTGCTGCATGAAATTTTACCATAACTAAAAATGTTATTTTGATCACTCTAGCTATACAACCACCTGAAAAAGAAAGTCTCTGTACACAAATAAAAATGTGGCTCTATTGCCAAAGAATGAAAACACACAGAGGAGCATGTATTAAGGGAAATAATGCTAGCCTATAAAATATTAGTAATGTAACATAATAAAGGTTTATTTCTCACTCATATAACACCAAAAAAAAAAAAAAAAAGCCAGGTGCCTCTACTGAGGATTTCGATTCCACCTCTGCCTTAGGAATCCTGGCTCCTTCCATTTCATAATTCTGGCACTCAGATTGTTTCTTTCAGCTGCATGGATGGAAAGGCAGAATCTAACTTATGGTCTTAGAGGCTAGTGCTGAAATTTCTAGTATAAATCACTTCTGCAACTTTTATTTTCTAGAATTAATTATATAACATCTAGATTATGTTGATAGATATAGATATAGATATATAGATATAGACATTGATAAAGACATAGACAGTCCAGCAAGGAGGTTGAATATATAACTTTTCTGCATAAACAGGGTAGGGAAAAAGAAGAGTTTAGCACTTAGCTCTTCTCAACCAGAGGATAGATATATTATTGCTTTTTTTAAATAATAATCATGTTAGAGAGTAATAAAGCACACACGTATTCTCATGCAAACTGAAAGAAGTCCTCCTACAAATATAAAATTAGTAGCAAATATTTTGATTAATGTAATGGAAGAAAATAAACTTAAAAACCTTGTTTATGAAGAATTGGCAACAAAAATGGCATTTAATCTGAATTTAGAGCAATTAAAAATGTATAATAAATTTAAAAATAATAATGTAACTCAAATTTTTTCAGTCATGAAGAGTCTGTGGGTGGTAATGATTTCATATTGGTATTTGAAATACCAATCCTAAAACAGAGACAGGTGGCCACTGATGTTTTGCTGCCAATTTTCTGATGGCCATCTATTCTATATCTTAGACACCAAAGTTACCACTGACACTCTGTCATTAATTCTATTTTTTAACTGAATTAAAATTGACATATAATATTAGATTAGTTTCAGGTGTACAACACAGTGATTCAGCATTTTTATACATTATGAAATGATCATCACAATAAGTCTAATTACCACCTGTTACCATGCAGAGGTATTGCATGGTAATATTATTTTATTGACTATATTCCCTATGCCATAAATTACACTCTTGTGACATATTTACCTTGTATCTGGAGGTTTGTCTCTTTTAATCCCCTTAATCTCCTTTGCCCATTCCCCCAACCCTCTCCCTTCTGGCAACCAAGAGTTTGTATCTATGAGTCTGTTTCTGTTTTGTATTGTCTGTTTTGTTTTTTTAGATTCCATATATCAGTGAAATTATATAGTATTTGTCTTTCTGTATCTCACTTATTTCACTTATATATTAGCATAATACCCTCTATATCCATCAGTGTTGTTGCAAATGGTTCAGTAATATTCCATTGTTACACAAACACACAATTGTAATACATATATATTATATATATATATTGTGTGTGTGTGTGTATACCACATCTTCCTTATCCATTCCTCTATTGATGGACACATAGGTTGCTTCCATATTTTGGCTTTTGTAAATAGTGCTTCAATGAATATAAGGGTACATACATCTTTTTGAATTAATGTTTTTATTTCTTTCAAATAAATACACAGCAGTGGAATTGCTGGATTGTATGGTAGTTTATTTTTAGGTGTTTGAGGACCCTCCATATTGTTTTCCATAGTGGCTGCACAAATTTACATTTCCACCAACAATGCAGGGGATTCCCTTTTCTTCACATCCTCCTCAACACTTGTTGTTTCTTGTGTTTTTGATAATAGCAGTTCTGACAGGTGTAAAGTGGTATCTCATTGTGGTTTTGATTTGCATTTCCCTGATGATCAGTGATGTTGAGTGTCCTTTCTATGCCTGTTGTTCAGCCCTATGTCTTTGACTAGAAGAAAATGTCTATTTAGGTCCTCTGCCCGTTTTTTAATTGGGTTGTTTGGCTTTCTGACTGAGTTGTTTAGTTCTTTGTATATTTTGTATATCAACCCCTTATCAGACATATCATTTACAAATATATTCTCCCCTTTGGTGTGTTGCATTTTCATTTTGTTGATGGTTTCTTTGGAAGTGAAAAAGATTTTTAGTTTGATGTGGTGCCATTTGTTTATTTTTTTCTTTTGCTGCTCTTGCCTCAGGAGAGATATCCAAAAATATATTGCTAAGACTGATGTCAAAGAGTGTACTGCTTCTGTTTCTTCTAGGAGTTTTATGGTTTTAGCTCTTACATTGAAGTCTTTAATCCATTTTGACTTTTTTTTGTATAAGGTGTAATAAAGTAGTCTAGGTTGACTCCAAAATTCTTAACTAATATGTTGTCTTCTTAATAATTATTACAGGTGTCAATAGAGATAACTATTTGGACTAAAAGGACTCTGTATAAATATTAAAATTAATATTCTGATGTCCAAACTTTGAAAGGTTCTTATAACTTTTTCCCAGAACATACAAACATGTATATGTGTTGTGATTATTAGGCATGCCATAAATAATTTGTTGCTATTGTTAGTTAAAATATCAAATGCTATAAAACTTATTACTTTAAATAAGTTAAGCAGATTCAAGTTAACTCACATTTTGTTGTTCTTTTCTGTTAAGCTATCTTAAGTGAGAAATGGTTAAAGTCAATAATGGAGGGAAAAGACAATATGAAAGTATTAAGAATAACTGTTATATATATCATTACTTTAATGAAAGTTATTTAATTAAAGTAATGATATGATTATGCTTGAATGTATGATTAACATTACATTCTTCATTACATTATCTCATTTAAATCTGAATAACATATTCACTATCTTCTTGCGTGGGATTGTACCAAAGCCTCCCTGTTCTTCGCGGGAGTAGTGCCTCATATTCAACCACAAACCTAGAGTATGTGATTTCGCTCTTTCCACATTTTATTGCAGTTGTTCATGATTTAGGTATAGTCACATCTGTGATCCTCTGTCATAACTGGGACATCAACTACTAGTGTGAACTTAGCTGTTCACTTATCAATATGGACATATTCCTTTGTGCTGTCCCCTGGTCATCCTGAATTAATTTCACTTATTTAATATTACATTTTCTGGGAAAATGGTTTTAGCTTGGCTCTGTACATTTGTTCTTAAATAGTATAACATGGAGAGACTGGGACATTCCTACAATATAGTTATTTTGTTTTGTTTTATTCAAAATATTAATGGGTATTTTTCATTACTTCACTCATTCAGTCAGGTAATATGAAATCCATTTGCTAATCTAATTTTTCAACTTCCATTTTCTTTTGAATAAAATTCAAAATGAACAATTATAGTTATATATTTTGATCAAATCAAAACTTAATGCTTTTCAAAATTTTTAATTTTGTTGTAATTGTGTTTAAATTTACACATGATCAAAACATAGTTTTCTAATCAAAAGAGACTTAATTTTACTTTATATGAAGAAAAATCTAAAATTGATGCATAGGCTTTTGGTTTAGGGTTGGTACCAGAAAGTGAACAGTCCAGGCTTATATTCTTGGAAATAATCCCAAAGTTACAGGAAAATATAAGACACAAAAATCTTAACTCCATGTTCAGTGACACAAGGAAATATTTAAAATCTAAACCATGACATAGGCTAAAAGCTCACAAAAGGAAGTACAAATCATTGAGCAGGTTTCCTTTGGGAGGAAACTGAGAAAAGTATCAAGGGACAGTGGTACTTTGCTTTAGATTCAGAAATAACCAGAAAAACTATAAATTACACTTGCCAAAGTAGGCAGACACAGTGTGAGACACTAAACCTAATTTTTCCTTAGGTTGCAACAGTGGGAATAGTAAATACAGACTACAGTGAGTAATGGAGCAGGCAGGAGATTTCCTCAAAGAAGTGTGGTTCACATAAGTATAAAATCTGTACCAGATTCAACAATAAAACAAAAACAAAAAAAGAAGAATCAAGGAACCTGAATTCATGTGGCAGAGGGAGAATATGTACTAGAAAACTATTGTCATGAAGCAAATATAAAATGTGACCAAAAACTTTAAAAACAAAAGCAAGAAACAGAAGACTTAATTAAGTAATCATCTCTATGAAGTAGAAGCACAAAAACAAGATGCAAGACCTCAGGGAATTGATAGCAGGGCAGCAAGAAAAGATGAAACATAACTAAGAAAAGATAAAGATAGATGCTAAAAAATACATAACATCAGAACACTAGAGGTAAAACTGGAAGGAGAACAAGAGAAATCAATCACTACTGATAAATAATAATAATAATAAAGTAAGAGTTTGTAGCAATTAAGCACAGTGAAAAACAAATAAAGAGCTAAAAATGATCAGCAAAAATGATAGATATGAAAGTTAAGATACAAAATATTTATACTTGAAGTTCTCAAAGGAAAAAAATACAAGATAAAATATTTAGATAAAACTTGCCAGTGCATATTGAAAAGGTATGTTAAGTCCAAAAGAAAACTGACCCCAAACTGTTACCATTGGCCATAGCATAGTAAAGTCATGGAACTCTAATGTAAATAAAAAATCCTTTCGGTGGATGCTAGTCCAACAAGTCATTTATAAGAAGAAAGCACTCAACAGCAATATTTAATACTAGATGACACTGGAGCAACACCTACCAAATCATTTATACATGAAAGCAACAGAACATTAATTTTTAACATATTGAAACTAACAGAATATTATTGTAATAAACCCTTCACAATACATCAAGTAGCAACACCAGAATAGATGTGTTATATTCTCTGAATATGTAGAAATAAAATAATTTTTTTAAATTGAGATTTAGGTGATAACTGAAGGTTATATTTAAGTAGATTTGCTGAGTTCTTCATTTACAGCTGACTGTAAAGAATATCATTTAAGCGTGAAAATGTATGCATTGATATATTTCAGATTAAAAAATGAACAATTTAATAAAATTAAATGGTGAAGGCAAAGTGGAATACAAGAAATTTATTAATGCCATAATTGGTCATAGTGGGGAATTTTTATATATTTAAAATGAGGTAATTAAGATTATTACATAACTTACAGTTGTAAAAATAATCACTGGGATGAAAATGCAAAAACTTTCTAAGTAACAAAATACACATGCATGAGGGAAGAAAAACAAAGAAAACACATCAAATAGTGAAATATTTTTAAACTAAAAAATTAAAAAGTAGAACACAAAAGTATATTATAGAAGTAGTGTAAATATAACAGTATTCTTATTGCATTAAATTTACCTATTATAAGACAAAGACTTGCATTGTCTAACAAAAGTAAATCTATTTCTAAACCATATACAATCATATACAAAAATCCATTTCTAAACCATATACAAACCATATACAAAAAAAAGTGAAGTGCTATATAAGGTTTGAAAATAAAATAAAAATAGATTTGCTTTTCTAACTATGGCCTCACATTTAAAAGCTGTAAAGAAAGTAAGAGCCAAATCCCACTCTTAAAATAATGGGGGAAAAAACCTGATAAAATGGAGAAAACACATACACATTTCACTCAAAAACCTTCACACGTATACACATGTGGAGACAAACTTGCAAATGGCCTCATGATAGGCTGAAAAATGGCCCCTTCCTACCAACTTACAGGTATACCTCATTTTATTGTGTTTTGCTTCATTGTGCTTCATAGATACTGCACTTTTTACAAATTGAAGATTTGTGGCAACCCTGTGTCAAGCAAGTCTATTAGAATCATTTTTTTCAACAGTATTTTCTCACTTTCTCTGTGTCACATTTTGGTAATTCTCACAGTATTTCAAATTTTATTCTTACTGTTGTTGTTTTTATGGTGGTCTGTAATCCGTGATTTTTGTTGTTACTATCGTAATTGATTTGGGGCGCTATGAACTGCAGCCGTATAAAACATAGAACTTAATGTTGCGTGTGTTCTGACTGCTACTCCAACCGACTCTTTCCCATTTCTCTCCCTCTTCTCAGGCCTTACTTAGACATAATATTGAAATTAGGCTAATTAATAACCCTACATTGGCCTCTAAGTATTCAACTGAGAAAAAAAGGGTTGCAGGTCTCTTCGAATCAAAGCTATAAATAATTAAGCTTAGTGAGGAAGCCTTTGTCAAAAGCCGAGATAGGTTAAAAGCTAGGACTCTTGTGCCAAACAGCCAAGTTGTGAATGCAAAGGAAAAGTTCTTGAAGGAAATTAGAAGTGCTGCTCCAGTGAATGCACAAATGATAAGAAAGTGAGACAGCCTTATTGCTGATATGGAGATTAGTGGTCTGGATAGAAGATCAAATAAGCTACAACATTCTTTTAAACCAAAGTCTAATGCAGAGCAAGGCCCTAACTCTCTTCAACTCTATGAAGGCTGAGAGAGGTGAGGAAGCTGCAGAAGAAGTTTAAAGCTAGCAGAGGTTTGTTCATGAGGTTTAAGGAAAGAAGCCATCTCTATAACATGGAAGTGCAAGGGGAAGCTGCAAGTGCTGAGGTAGAAGCTGCAAGAATTTATTCAGAAGATCTAGCTAAGATAAATCATGAGGGTAATTACATTAAACAAATTTTAAATGTAGACAAAACAGCCTTCTTTTGAAAGAAGATGCCATCGAGGACTTTCGTAGCTAGAAAGGAGAAGTCAGTGCCTGGCCTCAAAGTTTCAAAGGACAGACTGACTCTCTTGTTAGGGGCTAATACAGCTGGTGACTTTAAGTTGAAGCCAATGATCATTTACTATTGTGAAAATCCTAGGGCCCTGAAGAATTATGCTGAATCTTCTGTGTTCTATAAATGAAACAACAAAGCCTGGATGATAGCACATCTGTTTATAACATGGTTTACTGAAATTTTTAAGCCTGCTGTTGAGGGCTGTTGCTCAGAAAAAAGACTCCTTTCAAAATATTACTGTTCATTGATGATGAACCTGGTCACCCAAGAGCTCTGATGGAGATGTACAAGAGATTAATGTTGTTTTCATGCCTGCTAACACAATATCCATTCTGCAGCCCATGGATGAAAGAGTAATTTTGACTTTCAAGTCTTATTATTTAAGAAATATATTTTGTAAGGCTATAGCTGCCATAGAGTGTGGTTCCTCTGATGGATCTTGGCAAAGTAAATTGGAAACCTTATGGAAAGGATTCACCATTCTAGATGCCATGAAGTATGTCTGTGGTTCATGAGAAGTCAATATATCAATGTTAACAGGAGTTTGGAAGAAGTTGATTCTGATACTCATGACTGCCTTTGAGGGGTTCAAGACTTCAGTGGAGGAAGTAACTGCAGATGTGGCAGAAATAATAAGAGAATTAGAAATGGAAGTAGGGCCTGAAGATGTGACAGAATTGCTGTGATTTCATGATAAAACTTGAACAGATGAGGGGAGGAGTTCCTTCTTATGGATGAGCAAAGAAAGAGATGAATCTACTCTTGGTGAAGATGCTTTGAAGAATACTGAAATGACAACAAAGTATTTACATGAACTTAGTTGATAAAGCAGCGACAGAGTTTGAGAGGATTGAGTCCAGTTTTGAAAGAAGTTTTGTGGGTAAAATGCTACCAAACCTCATTGCATGCTACAGAGAAATCGTTCATGAAAGGAAGAATCAGTCAATGCAGCAAACTTAATTTTTATCTTATTTTAAGAAATTGCCACATGCACCCCAGTCTTCAGTAACCACCATCCTGATCAAGCAGCAGCCATCAACACAGAGGCAAGCCCCTACACCACCAAAAAGTTTACAATTCACTAAAGGCTCAGCAGATGGTTAGCATTTTTTAGTAATAAAGTCTTTTTTATTTAAGGCATGCACATTTTTTTAGACAATGCTATAGCACACTTTATAGCATAGTATAAACATAACTTTGATATGCAATGAGAAATCAAAAGATTTGTGTGACTCAGTTTATTGCGATATTTGCTTTATTGTGGTTTGAAATCAAACCTGCAGTATCTCCAAGGTATGCTTGTAATCGCTTTGCAGCTGTGATTATGTGAAGGCTTTTTGAGATGGGGTGAGCATCCTGAATTATCAATGTGGGCCCAGTGTAATCTGCAAGGGTCCTTATAAGAGAAAGGAAGAAAGCTCAGTGTAAGAGAGGAAATGTGACAACTTGAGCAGAGGTACAACAGAGAGATTTGAAGATCTGATCTGAGAAAGGACCAAAGTCCAAGGAATGAAGGCTGCTTTTAGAATCAGGAAAAGGCAAGGAAACAGATACCCTCCCCCCATAGCTTTCAGAGGAACACAGATCAGAAAAACCTTGATTTTTGACTTCCAGAATTATAAGATAATAAATTTATACTGCTTTAAGTCACTAAGTTTGTAGTACTTGTTATACTAGCCAAAGAAAGCTAATGCAATCAATATATATTGAAAAATTTACTCTTCAAAAAATAGCCACTTAAAAAATGAAATAGACTACATAGTAGGATAACAAAATATGTTCATATCTCTGACCAGTCATTGTTAGGATGATAAACCAAAAGATAACAAGGTGATGCCATCATATACTCACAAGTATTGCTGTAACTCAAAAGCTTAAAAGACCAAGTGTTGACAAAGATGTGGAAAAACTGAACCTTCATACATTGCTGGGAAAGCAAAAATGATTTGGCATTTTTAAGGAAAGTTAAATATGTTTACTGTATAACCAAGCTTTTCCAATAGGGGATTGCCCAAGAGAAAAAATATATGTCCTCAAAAAATTTGCGTTCAGATATTCAGAGCAGAATTATTCACAATAGCCAAAAAAAAAGAAACAATCAAAATGCCCATCAACTGATGAATGGATAACAAAAAATGATGTAACTATTCAGAAATAAAATGATACAGGCAAAATTGTAAAATCTCTATGAAGGGGGATTTGGCACAGTAATAATTATTACTTAATTATTAAAATTAAGTTTAAATTTAATTAAAAGGAATAAAATTAAAATTAAGCATTTACCTTATATTTCAAATAGAAACAATAGTTAGGTAAAACAAATAATCCCAGGTGTTGAGGGGGATTTTAACTATCAAAAAAAATACTGGATTAAAAAATAAGCTGAAATACATTACAGGATTAGAAAAACATCATTTTACAACTTCTAATGAAATTCTTATTCCAGAAAAGATTATCAAGTGACAGTAAAACCATAAGGCATGTGGTTAGAGGAGAAATAGAAATTCTATTAATACCAAATTATGAACACAAAAAATACTTTTTGATCCCAAAATGAAAATACAATTTTAGTAGAGAGATCACGGTGTTACACCATCCAATGATTAATATTAGTATTAGGAATAGTAGAAAGGCAAAATATTATGTGTCTGCTGATATAATGCAACATGAATTATATCATACCACATTAAGTTTTTCTGAGCCAAGAATATTTATGTTTAATCTAATTAATCCTTTATATTCAACTTTTATTTATTTATTTTTTTACATATTTATTGGAGTATAATTGCTTTACAATGGTGTGTTAGTTTCTGCTTTATAACAAAGTGAATCAGATATACATATACATATGTTCCCATATCTCTTCTCTCTTGTGTCTCCCTCCCTCCCACCCTCCCTATCCCACCCCTCTAGGTGGTCACAAAGCACCGAGCTATCTCCCTGTGCTGTGGGGCAACTTCCCACTAGCTATCTATTTTACGTTTGGTAGTGTATATATGTCCATGCCACTCTCTCACTTTGTCACAGCTTACCCTTCCCCCTCCCCATATCCCCTAGTCCATTCTCTAGTAGATCTGTATCTTTATTCCTGTCTTACCCCTAGGTTCTTCATGACATTTTTTTTCTTAAATAATATAATTGACTTACTATATTTCCAGTCACTTTTTAATCCAGCAAGCCTTTGTTGAAAGGTATTGAACAAGGCACTATGCTCTCTAAGTTATGGTTCGTATTCTAAAGATTATTTCATTTCAAAAAAATCTGTAAAGTATGTATTTAATTGCAGACAAACCAATTTGAGCAATATTTCAAATAAACTGGAAAATCTTAACAATTTATTTACAATATAAACCCACATTTGGGGAGTTTTTCTTGACAGTATGGTTAATCCATATATCACTTTGGAAGATAATGGATATTGTGCCTTCCAGTAGTTTTCTAGCATATTTCTACCAGAAAGAAAATAACTCTACACATTTTAAATTATTAATACAATATATGTATATTTTAAAAAACAGATATTACACGAGGCTAATGCAAATTTTAAAAATTCCGTCATCACTAGCGCTAACTTTAAGTATAAAGTTTTTTTTTTTTTTTTTTTTTGCGGTACACGGGCCTCTCACTGTTGTGGCCTCTCCCGTTGTGGAGCACAGGCTCCGGACGTGCAGGCTCAGCGGCCATGGCTCACGGGCCCAGCCGCTCCGTGGCATGTGGGATCTTCCCGGACCGGGGCACGAACCCGTGTCCCCTGCATCGGCAGGCGGACTCTCAACCACTGCGCCACCAGGGAAGCCCAAGTATAAAGTTTTTAACCATTTCTTCAGTGGGTTGCATCCGAACCTCTGAATATACTTATTCTGGAAATCTCATCTCATAAACTCTAACATATACATTTGTCCATTTATTTTTATTAATGTAATATCAATATATGTGCATAATCAGAAAGAATAAAAGAGTAAGAAAGGCTCATAATAAATAAATAAAACCCTGCCTTACCATTTTCCAGTCAAATTTCCATTCCCTACTTCATGGTACATTTTTAAATATTTCTTTTGAGAGTTAAGTACTACTGATGCTATTCCTGCTCCTGGAGTCTTTCTTGTCTCGTATTAGTAGAATTAATTCAGTTTTCTCATAATTAGGTCTGTATGGTATATCATTTTACATCCTTTTACTTTTAACCGCTCTGTATATAAGGGTTTCTTGTAGACAACATTTAGTTTGGTTCTATCTTTTCTGAGAATCTTTAAATTTCAATGATACTGTTTAGTCATTTGCTTTCAATTTCATTAACAATATTTAATTTTAGCACTACCATTTTACTATTCTCATTTTTGTTCTTTTTCCCTATTTCTTGCCTTTAACATTAATTGTTCACTTTTATTATGAAGTTCTCCTATACTGAATGTCTATATAATAATTTCAATTTTTAATTTTTACCAGTTTTCTAAAATTTACTATATGCATCTTTAATTAACATGATCAACCCTAATTTTATTGTATTGCCTGAAATTTCCTTCTTTGTTTTTTGTCTTGCTTTTTATTATTATCATTATTTTTTTATTTTATTTTTTTTACAAATTTAATCAGTTATACATATACATATGTTTCCATATCCACTCCCTTTTGCGTCTCCCTCCCACCCTCCCTATCCCACCCCTCCAGGCGGTCACAAAGCACCGAGCTGATCTCCCTGTGCTATGCGGCTGCTTCCCACTAGCTATCTACCTTACGTTTGGTAGTGTATATATGTCCATGCCGCTCTTTCACTTTGTCACAGCTTACCCTTCCCCCTCCCCATATCCTCAAGTCCATGCTCTAGTAGGTCTGTGTCTTTATTCCCGTCTTACCCCTATGTTCTTGATGACATTTTTTTCTTAAATTCCATATATATGTGTCAGCATACAGTATTTGTCTTTCTCTTTCTGACTTACTTCACTCTGTATGACAGACTCTAGGTCCATCCACCTCATTACAAATAGCTCAATTTCATTTCTTTTTATGGCTGAGTAATATTCCATTGTATATATATGCCACATCTTCTTTATCCATTCATCCGATGATGGACACTTAGGTTGTTTCCATCTCCGGGCTATTGTAAATAGGGCTGCTATGAACATTTTGGTACATGTCTCTTTTTGAATTATGGTTTTCTCAGGGTATATGCCCAGTAGTGGGATTGCTGGGTCATATGGTAGTTCTATTTGTAGTTTTTTAAGGAACCTCCATACCGTTCTCCATAGTGGCTGTACCAATTCACATTCCCACCAGCAGTGCAAGAGTGTTCCCTTTTTCCCACACCCTCTCCAGCATTTATTGTTTCTAGATTTTTTGATGATGGCCATTCTGACTGGTGTGAGATGATATCTCATTGTAGTTTTGATTTGCATTTCTCTAATGAGTAAAGATGTTGAGCATCCTTTCATGTGTTTGTTGGCTGTCTGTATATCTTCTGTGGAGAAATGTCTATTTAGGTCTTCTGCCCATTTTTGGATTGGGTTGTTTGTTTTTTTGCTATTGAGCTGCATGAGCTGCTTATAAATTTTGGAGATTAATCCTTTGTCAGTTGCTTCATTTGCAAATATTTTCTCCCATTCTGAGGGTTGTCTTTTCGTCTTGTTTATGGTTTCCTTTGCTGTGCAAAAGCTTTGAAGTTTCATTAGGTCCCATGTGTTTATTTTCGTCTTTATTTCCATTTCTCTAGGAGGTGGGTCAAAAAAGATCTTGCTGTGATTTATGTCATAGAGTGTTCTGCCTATGTTTTCCTCTAGGAGTTTGATAGTGTCTGGCCTTACATTTAGGTCTTTAATCCATTTTGAGCTTATTTTTGTGTATGGTGTTAGGGAGTGATCTAATCTCATACTTTTACATGTCCCTATCCAGTTTTCCCAGCACCACTTATTGAAGAGACTGTCCTTTCTCCACTGTACATTCCTGCCTCCTTTATCAAAGATAAGGTGACCATATGTCCGTGGGTTTATCTCTGGGCTTTCTATCCTGTTCCATTGATCTATATTTCTGTTTTTGTGCCAGTACCATACTGTCTTGATTACTGTAGCTTTGTAGTATAGTCTGAAGTCAGGGAGCCTGATTCCTCCAGCTCCATTTTTCGTTCTCAAGATTGCTTTGGCTATTCGGGGTCTTTTGTGTTTCCATACAAATTGTGAAATTTTTTGTTCTAGTTCTGTGAAAAATGCCATTGGTAGTTTGATAGGGATTGCATTGAATCTGTAGATTGCTTTGGGTAGTAGAGTCATTTTCACAATGTTGATTCTTCCAATCCAAGAACATGGTACATCTCTCCATCTATTTGTATCATCTTTAATTTCTTTCATCAGTGTCTTATAATTTTCTGCATACAGGTCTTTTGTCTCCTTAGGTAGGTTTATTCCTAGATATTTTATTCTTTTTGTTGCAATGGTAAATGGGAGTGTTTCCTTGATTTCACTTTCAGATTTTTCATCATTAGTATATAGGAATGCCAGAGATTTCTGTGCATTAATTTTGTATCCTGCAACTTTACCAAATTCATTGATTAGCTCTAGTAGTTTTCTGGTAGCATCTTTAGGATTCTCTATGTATAGTATCATGTCATCTGCCAACAGTGACAGCTTTACTTCTTCTTTTCCCATTTGGATTCCTTTTATTTCCTTTTCTTCTCTGATTGCTGTGGCTAAAACTTCCAAAACTATGTTGAATAAGAGTGGTGAGAGTGGGCAACCTTGTCTTGTTCCTGATCTTAGTGGAAATGGTTTCAGTTTTTCACCATTGAGGACGATGCTGGCTGTGGGTTTGTCATATATGGCCTTTATTATGTTGAGGAAAGTTCCCTCTATGCCTACTTTCTGCAGGGTTTTTATCATAAATGGGTGTTGAATTTTGTCAAAAGCTTTCTCTGCATCTATTGAGATGATCATATGGTTTTTCTCCTTCAGTTTGTTAATATGGTGTATCACATTGATTGATTTGCGTATATTGAAGAATCCTTGCATTCCTGGAATAAACCCCACTTGATCATGGTGTATTATCCTTTTAATGTGCTGTTGGATTCTGTTTGCTAGTATTTTGTTGAGGATTTTTGCATCTATTGGCCTGTAGTTTTCTTTCTTTGTGACATCCTTGTCTGGTTTTGGTATCAAGGTGATGGTGGCCTCGTAGAATGAGTTTGGGAGTGTTCCTCCCTCTGCTATATTTTGGAAGAGTTTGAGAAGGATAGGTGTTAGCTCTTCTCTAAATGCTTGATAGAATTCGCCTGTGAAGCCATCTGGTCCTGGGCTTTTGTTTGTTGGAAGATTTTTAATCACAGTTTCAATTTCAGTGCTTGTGATTGGTCTGTTCATATTTTCTATTTCTTCCTGATTCAGTCTTGGCAGGTTGTGCATTTCTAAGAATTTGTCCATTTCTTCCAGGTTGTCCATTTTATTGGCATAGAGTTGCTTATAGTAATCTCTCATGATCTTTTGTATTTCTGCAGTGTCAGTTGTTACTTCTCCTTTTTCATTTCTAATTCTATTGATTTGAGTCTTCTCTCTTTTTTTCTTGATGAGTCTGGCTAATGGTTTATCAATTTTGTTTATCTTCTCAAAGAACCAGCTTTTAGTTTTATTGATCTTTGCTATCATTTCCTTCATTTCTTTTTCATTTATTTCTGATCTGATTTTTATGATTTCTTTCCTTCTGCTAACTTTGGGATGTTTTTGTTCTTCTTTCTCTAATTGCTTTAGGTGCAAGGTTAGGTTGTTTATTCGAGATATTTCCTGTTTCTTAAGGTGGGATTGTATTGCGATAAACTTCCCTCTTAGAACTGCTTTTGCTGCATCCCATAGGTTTTGGGTCGTCGTGTCTCCATTGTCATTTGTTTCTAGGTATTTTTTAATTTCCTCTTTGATTTCTTCAGTGATCACTTCGTTATTAAGTAGTGTATTGTTTAGCCTCCATGTGTTTGTATTTTTTACAGCTCTTTTCCTGTAATTGATATCTAGTCTCATAGCATTGTGGTCGGAAAAGATACTTGATACAATTTCAATTTTCTTAAATTTACCAAGGCTTGATTTGTGACCCAAGATATGATCTATCCTGGAGAATGTTCCATGAGCACTTGAGAAAAATGTGTATTCTGTTGTTTTTGGATGGAATGTCCTATAAATATCAATTAAGTCCATCTTGTTTAATGTATCATTTAAAGCTTGTGTTTCCTTATTTATTTTCATTTTGGATGACCTGTCCATTGGTGAAAGTGGGGTGTTAAAGTCCCCTACTATGATTGTGTTACTGTCGATTTCTCCTTTTATGGCTGTTAATATTTCCCTTATGTATTGAGGTGCTCCTATGTTTGGTGCATAAATATTTACAATTGTTATATCTTCTTCTTGGATTGATCCCTTGATCATTATGTAGTGTCCTTCTTTGTCTCTTCTAGTAGTCTTTATTTTAAAGTCTATTTTGTCTGATATGAGAATTGCTACTCCAGCTTTCTTTTGGTTTCCATTTGCATGGAATATCTTTTCCATCCCCTTACTTTCAATCTGTATGTGTCTCTAGGTCTGAAGTGGGTCTCTTGTAGACAGCATATATATGGGTCTTGTTTTTGTATCCATTCAGCCAGTCTGTGTCTTTTGGTGGGAGCATTTAGTCCATTTACATTTAAGGTAATTATTGATATGTATGTTCCTATTCCCATTTTCTTAATTGTTTTGGGTTCGTTATTGTAGTTCTTTTCCTTCTGTTGTGTTTCTTGCCTAGAGAAGTTCCTTTAGCATTTTTGTAAAGCTGGTTTGGTGGTGCTGAACTCTCTCAGCTTTTGCTTGTCTGTAAAGGTTTTAATTTCTCCATCAAATCTGAATGAGATCCTTGCTGGGTAGAGTAATCTTGGTTGCAGGTTTTTCTCCTTCATCACTTTAAGTATGTCCTGCCACTCCCTTCTGGCTTGTAGAGTTTCTGCTGAGAGATCAGCTGTTATCCTGATGGGGATTCCCTTGTGTGTTATTTGTTGTTTTTACCTTGCTGCTTTTAATATGATTTCTTTGTGTTTAATTTTTGACAGTTTGATTAATATGTGTCTTGGTGTATTTCTCCTTGGATTTATTCTGTATGGGACTCTCTGTGCCTCCTGGACTTGATTAACTATTTCCTTTCCCATATTAGGGAAGTTTTCAACTATAATCTCTTCAAATATTTTCTCAGTCCCTTTCTTTTTCTCTTCTTCTTCTGGAACCCCTATAATTCGAATGTTGGTGCGTTTAATGTTGTCCCAGAGGTTTCTGAGACTGTCCTCTGTTCTTTTCATTCTTTTTTCTTTATTTTGCTGTGCAGCAGTTATTTCCACTATTTTATCTTCCACCTCACTTATCCGTTCTTCTGCCTCAGTTATTCTGCTATTGATCCCATCTAGAGTATTTTTTATTTCATTTATTGTGTTTTTAATCGATGCTTGATTCGTCTTTAGTTCTTCTAGGTCCTTGTTAACTGTTTCTTGCATTTTGTCTATTTTATTTCCAAGATTTTGGATCATGTTTACCATCATTATTCTGAATTCTTTTTCAGATAGACTGCCTATTACCTCTTCATTTGTTAGGTCTGGTGGGTTTTTATCTTGCTCCTTCTCCTGCTGTGTGTTTTTCTGTCTTCTCATTTTGCTTATGTTACTGTGTTTGGGGTCTCCTCTTTGCAGGCTGCAGGTTCGTAGTTCCCGTTGTTTTTGGTGTCTGTCCCCAGTGGCTAAGGTTGGTTTAGTGGGTTGTGTAGGCTTCTTGGTGGAGGGGACTACTGCCTGTGTTCTGGTGGATGAGGCTGGATCTTGTCTTTCTGGTGGGCAGGTCCACGTCTGGTGGTGTGTTTTGTGGTGTTTGCGGACTTTTTATGATTTGAGGCAGCCTCTCTGCTAATGGGTGGCGTTGTGTTCCTGTCTTGCTAGTTGTTTGGCATAGGGTGTCCAGCACTGTAGCTTGCTGGTCGTTGAGTGAAGCTGGGTGCTGGTGTTGAGATGGAGATCTCTGGAAGATTTTCGCTGTTTGATATTATGTGGAGCTGGGAGGTCTCTTGTGGACCAGTGTCCTGAAGTTCGCTCTCCCACCTCAGAGGCACAGCACTGACTCCTGGCTCCTCAATTTGGGATGATTTGTTGTCTATTCATGTATTCCACAGATGCAGGGTACATGAAGTTGATTGTGGAGCTTTAATCCGCTGCTTCTGAGGCTGCTGGGAGAGGTTTCCCTTTCTCCTCTTTGTTCTCACAGCTCCTGGGTCTCAGCTTTGGATTTGGCCCCGCCTCTGCGTGTAGGTCACCGGAGGGCGTCTGTTCTTCGCTCAGACAGGACAGGGTTAAAGGAGCAGCCTCTTCGGGGACTCTGGCTCACTCAGGCCGGGCGGGAGGGAGGGGCACGGAGTGCGGGGTGAGCCTGCAGCGGCAGAGGTCGGCGTGACGTTGCACCAGCCCGAGGCGTGCCGTGCGTTCTCCCAGGGAAGCCGCCCCTGGATCCCGGGACCCCGGCAGTGGCGGACTGCACAGGCTCCCGGAAGGGCAGTGTGGGCAGTGACCTGTGCTCGCACACAGGCCCCTTGGCGGCGGCAGCAGCAGCCCCAGCGTCCCACGCCCGTCTCTGGGCTCCGCGCTTTCAGCCGCGACTCGCGCCCGTCTCTGGAGCTCCTTTACGCGGCGCTCTTAATCCCCTCTCCTCGCGCACCAGGAAATCAAGAGGGAAGAAAAAGTCTCCTGCCTCTTCGGCAGCTCCAGAGTTTTCCCGGACTCCCTCCCGGCTAGCTGTGGCACATTAGCCCCCTTCAGGCTGAGTTCTCGCCGCCAGCCCCAGTCCTCTCCCTGCGCTCTGACCGAAGCCCGAGCCTCAGCTCCAGCGCCGCCCGCCCCGGCGGGGGAGCAGACAAGCCTCTCGGGCTGGTGAGTGCCGCTCGGCACCGCTCCTCTGTGCGGGAATCTCTCTGCTTTGCCCTACCCAGGTATGTGGGGAGTTTCTTGCCTTTTGGGAGGTCTGGGGTCTTCTGCCAGCGTTCAGTAGGTGTTCTGTAGGAGTTGTTCCACGTGTAGCTGTATTTCTGGTGTATCTGTGGGGAGGAAGGTGATCTCCGCATCTTACTCTTCCGCCATCTTACCCGGAAGTCTATTATTATCATTATTATTTTAGTTTTCGTTTTCCCCTGTGATCACTTTTTTCTGTTGTTTTGATCTTACTCTTTCACATTGTGAGGGTTTCTCAAGTATCTGGAGATTCTTGAATGCCTAAAAATATTCAATGATGAGGCAATAGAAATTCTGCTGTAAACCTTAAGTTAAACGGTTAGACTTTTTGACTGCAAGGTTCTGCTTTTGAGTATGGTTAGGTGGCCCTCAGTAAAGGTTCAAAAACGTTTGGGGTCATTTTCTGTTGTCACAATTATTAAAGGGCACTGTGAATAAAAACTGAATATTCATTCAGTCCTTATAATGTTCCTTTACATGTAAGTATATTTTCTTTAATATTTTATCGAATTTAATCCATAAAACTGCCCTATGAGATAGATAGCGATATTTTTGCTGTTTTTAATTGAGGACATTTGGTTTTGGCATGTAGTAGGGCAGGTGCCAGACATTCTTATGTGTAGTAAAATCTTCCTCTCTCTTCTCCAGTTTAGAATTGGTCTTCTCCAAATGCCTGTTCCTTCCACAGAGTAAATGAGTGTGGGGATGTACTTTTTTTTTGTTTGTTTGTTTGTGGTACGCGGGCCTCTTACTGTTGTGGCCTCTCCCGTTGCGGAGCACAGGCTCCGGACGTGCAGGCTCAGCGGCCATGGCTCACGGGCCCAGCCGCTCCGCGGCATGTGGGATCTTCCTGGACCTGGGCACGAACCCATGTCCCCTGCATCGGCAGGCGGACTCCCAACCACTGCGCCACCAGGGAAGCCCGGGATGTACTTTTTATTTGGAGCTACTATTGTCCAGGAGTTTAAGATTTTCTACTTTGGTCTCACTACCCACCCCAACTGTTCTGTTACTTCTCCAGATTACTGATCTAATTTACAAAAAAGAACACTTCTTTTTTGGCCTGTGGAAAATACAATACTGGCAGCAGGTCATTCTAATCAGAAAGGTGAATGAACTAATAATGTATATGAAAAGTTTCAACTAATCCCTTGTTATAAGCTCTACTTCCTATTGTTCTCCATTTTACTTGATTTTCAGACTCCATGTCTACAGTTTTTATATGAGAATTGGGCTTGCTCCATGCATGTGACTCTGGTATGCATAAATTTGGCTTAACTTCTTTAAAGTACCACACCAATCATTATTGAGCCATCTGATTTCCTTGTTAAGTAATCTTTGCAATCATATATAAACTAATGATGTTTTCTACTCTTGTTCATTGTAGTGGGTCAATACCTTTATCAATTTCTTTTCTATGACTTTATTAGTATCTTGAGGAGGTGATATATATGAATTGATATGATGGACTGTCTTCAACTGAAATGCATTAAAAATCTTGACAATATTCTTGAGCCACTTCTCATCCTATGTTTTGAAACTTTGTACTGCCATTTCTAAAATTATGGGAATGCTCAGAAGTAGAAGTAAATTATATTCTTGGTTAAGATGTTTAAAAATCTTGTAGTCTGGGAAAAACAGTGGAAAAAGGATATTATTTTTACTCAGATGTGTAGACATTTGACCTGTAATACTCACTGAAGTTAGAAGATGAATATTCACACTATGTTTACCCAACTGTTACCTAATCGCCTCCTTCTCTTATTACCTTATGATTTAAAAATCAGCTTGATTAATCAAAAAAGCTTATAAGTCAGAGATAAATGATTGTTTATAAAAGCCCATAAGAAAAAATTTTAAGGAAAAAAATGTTTTACTCAGTCTTTCTTTTATATCTAAATTTTGTATATTCAGTAATTAACTGGAATAAGTAAAAAATATTTTACTCTTTTGATCTATTCTCATACTAGTACTCACTAAACTTAGAAATAAACCAGAATTGAGAAACCTAAATTGAATACTATACAATGATCATTTATTCATTTGTTCCACAATCAAAAGTAAAGGCATCCTGCATTTTAAAAATAGATGGTATATATTTTTATGTCCTTTTGCATTGTTACTCATGTCTGTTAGTATACTGGGAAGGTTTTCAAAAACTAAGACATCGATGGAGAGTGACCTAAGACTAGGCATTCTACTAATGCAATTGTCACATATATATATCTCATTTTGTCATATTTCTCATTATATTTTAGTGCTTTATTTTTACTGCTGTCTCTCAGCCTTTTTTTACTCCTACTGCATTGATTTATATTGCTTAACGCAATAATTACTCACATTATACTGATTTCTATATGCCCAGTTCCATGAATTCCTGCAAGATAATTGGCTAACATTGGAATATGCTGAGTAGTATTGCAACCCTTTTAAAACTTGGCTGAGGAATGTGACCTTTCCAAGAAAAAATGCGACATAGGTTATGTTCCCTGCATTTTCCTTGTCAGTCATCTTTATAGGAAATTGAGTAATGTCTTGTGCAATATTTTCCTCTTAAATAACCACCCAATGCTAATAAATGTAATATTTTTAAGTTATTTTTTAAACAAAGTATTTAAATTATGTCTTTTTATATATAATTAAGGGTTAATTCTTCTTTATTATTTAGATGCCATATATACATAAAGATTTCTATGTAAAGGTCATGTTTTACAAAATATTTTTAGTATTAAAGAAAGACGATCAATATACACTTCCAGTTAGGGAAATAGGCATAAAAGTTAGGAGACAACTATGATGGTATGTTATTCATGCCTTAAAATGTTTTGTTTCAACAGGAAAGTGGTAAAAGTGAAAGAAATAAAGAAATAAAGTCAAATATGCACAAAGGATACATGCACACACACACACACAAAATATCTTAATGGACATATTATAACAAATTATTTCCTTGGGAACTATGATTATAGATTTTTTTGTTTTTCAAATCATCTTTCTAATTTTTTACCAAAGAAAATGGAAAAAATGAACAATACACATACACAAGAATAGAATAAATTCCAAATGGATCAAGAATCTAAAGGTAAGAAGTGAAACCATACAATATTAGAAGACAACATAGATGCATTCCTCTATAATTCAGATGCAGGGAAGAGTGTTCTAACCATGCAGATGAACATTTTGATAAAGTTGATTACACAAAAGTTTAAAAAATGCGCAACCCAAAAGTTAATTTGCAGTGCATAAATACCAACAATAAACTGGGAGAAACTTTTTTCAATATATACATGAATATACATATATGTACACAATATAGTACATATATATTTACATATATATGTACACTCTGTAGATGTGTATGTATATAGTGAAGATGACTAAAAACCTCATTTAAAATTATACAAAAATATTTTTAAATGTCCCTTAAACATATTAAAAGATTTTCAGTATCACTCACAGTTAGAAAAGACATGTATAATACATCGAGATGCCATATCTCCCTTAAGAGATTGGCAAAAATTTGAAAGTATGCTAACATTCCTTTGGCAAGGCTTTGGGGAAAAGGGGCCTCTCATTGCTGGTAGGCATGCAAACTGGTACAACTACTTTGGAAAGAAATTTGGGAATATCTAACAAAACTATACATGCATTTACCTTTTGACTCAGGCATCCCACTTTTGGGAATTTACCCCAGAGTTATATATGCAACAATACAAAAATGTGTATGCACCACATTATTCATTACAACATTGCTTATAATTACAAAACATTGGAAAGAAACCAAATGCCTGTTTATAGGAGAATTGTTGAAACAACTATGGTAATCTGTAGTCTTAACTAGGAGGAGGAGGAAGATTTTATTTGTAAATATAGTTAAGTTAAAAAAAAAAGCCAAGTAAAAAGTATCTATAACACCTTATTTCATATATATATGTACACATACTTGTTTATACAAAGAAAGGTAGAGGGAGAATAAAGAAAGGTGTAATGCATTCTTAAAATATTCACACTGCAGAAAAAATAAAATCACAGTGCTTGTAGGGCAAAAACTAGTTTTCCCAAATCTCCAAAACACATTGGCACTTTTGAGATCTGTATCCCATGTTTGCCGAAATGTATCAAAGAGTCTCTGTTCTTAAGGAATTGACACTATAGTATACCAAGGAATATAAATCAACATTTCAAAACTAAAAGCAATAAAGCAATAGAAGTATGTTGGTGTTGTGACAAGAATGCATAAGTAAGGTTGGTTAGACAGAAAGAGCATGGTGTATTTTAAAATGCACCAACACTGCTGAATCTAACTAGGTGGTTTCTACTTGTTATGTGATCAAATCTGCAAACTAGAGAAGGACAAGGCTTTTCAGTAAGTACAAGTGATTAGCATGGCTCTCCTTTCAGTTCCTTGCCATTTGCTCCTTCAGGCAAACCTTGTGTTAAGTGGTAAGAGCCAATGTGTGAAAAAGAGATACTTAAAAGCAGAGAAGAGGCAATAACAGTGTATTCTTACTGCTTTTTGTTCCACTGGCTGAGGAGGGTGTCATGTCAGTACTCAAGGTCTATCTAACTACTACCTAATAAAATCTTTACCTCACTTTACGTATATACTCTGGGATTCCATTTCTTCTTGTGTCATTAGACTTAAACAGGTCTGGGCATGGTCAACCATAAGAAGTTAGCCATAAGTCATAAAGGAAACATTGTCAGTATTACTGATGGCTAATCAGAGACAGAGCTTGGCAAAGAAAGACTGATATTTAACTTAAGCCTTGAAAATAGTTTATTCTTCACCAAGAAAAATAGTATAAGTGCATTTATAAAGCTTAACATTTTTAAAAACAAAAATTTGAGATAACTGTACCTTTACATGCAGGTGTAAAAAATAATAAAGGGAGGTTCCATATACCCTTTATCATTAACATTCTGCAAAACTATAGTAAAATATCACAACCAGGATACTATTATAGTCAAAATACAGAACAATTCCATCATTACAAGTATCCCTCATTTCTGTCCTTTCATAGCCACATCTACTCATCTCCCATCACTACCTCCTCCTTTATCTCTGGCAACCATTTGTTTGTTCTTTATTTCAATAATCTTGACATTTCAAGAATATTATATAAATGGAAACATGCAATATATAACTTTTAACAATTAGCCTTATTCACCCAGCATAATTCTCTGCAGATTGATCTACGTTGTGGTGTGTATCAATAATCCTTTCATTTTTTATTGCTGGGTAGTATTCTGTTGCATGGATGTACCACAGTTTGTTTACCCATTCATCTATTAAAGGTATCTGGGTTATTTCTAGTTGGGGACTTTAATAAATAAAGCTGCTATATACATTCACATATAGGTTTTTATGTTAACATAAATTTTCATTTCTCTGGGATGAATGCCCAGGGGTACAAGTGCTGGGTCATATGATTAGCTACATGTTAGTTTAGTTTAAAGAAACTGCTGAACTGTTTTACAGAGTTACTGTACCATTTTACATTCCCACCAGAAGTGCATAAGTGGTCCAGTTGTTCTGCACCCTTGCCAGGATCTGGTATTGTTGATGTGGTTTTAATTTGTATTTCCCTAATGACTAGTGAAGTTGAACATCTTTTCATGTGCTCATTTGTTACCTGTATATTCTCTTTGTTGAAATGTCTCTTTTTGTCTTTTACTCATTACCTAGTTGGATTTTTACTTTTTATAGTAGAGTTTTGGGAATTGTTTATATAATATCTATTCTAATTTGCTTTTTAAGATATGCAGCAAATATTTTACCCCAGTCTGTAATTTGACTTTTTATCCTTTTAACAGGGTCTTTCACAGAGCAAAACTTTTTAATTTTGATGATGTCTATTTGTTCAATTTTTCCTGTTATGCATTATACCATGGTATCAACTCTAAGAACTCTCTGTGTAGCCTTAAATCCTGAAGAGTTTTCTATTATTTTTTCTAAAATCCTTATAGCTGTACATTTTGCATTTAGTACATAGTCCATTTTGAGTTAATTAGTGTCCAATTGATCCAACATCACTTGTTGAAAGGCTATCCTTCCTCCTTTGAATTGCTTTTGCACCTGTATCAAAAATCAGTTGGGTATATTTATATGAATCTATTTATTCGTTTCTGTTCTGCTCTATTGATCTATGTTTATATACCTCATCATTACCAAACTACTTGTTCTTTGTATATAATAAACTACATAAAAAGTTATACTTGTCTTGAAAACAGGTAGACTGATTGCTTCCACTTTTTTCTTTTTTTTTCTCAAAATTATTTTAGGCATTCTAGTTCCTTTTCCCATCCACCGAAATTTTAGAATGATTTTATTTATATCTATAAAAAATCTTGCTGGAATTTTGGTGGAAACAATATTAAACCTATGTATCAACTAGGGTAATATATCTTTCCATTTATGTAGATATTTTTTGATAATTTTCATCAGTATTTTATATTTTTCAGCACAGAAGTTATGTACGTGATTTGTTATATTTGAACCAAAGTGTTCAAATTTGTTATTGTAAATGGTATTGTATTTAAAAATTTTTGTTCATAAGTTTATTTCTACTATATAGAAGTAAAATTTATTTTTGTATGTGTAGTTTATATCCCACAACCTTTCTGAACTCAATTAGTAATTCCAGAAATTTTTCTTTTTTTGGAAATTATTTGGGATTTACTATATCAACAATAATGTCACCTATAAATTGGGACAATTTTATTTCTTTATTTCTGATTTGTATGCCTTTATATATTTTTGTATTGAAGTATGGTTGATTTACAATTTTGTGTTAGTTTCAGGTGTCGAGCAAAGTGATTCAGTTATATATAATATATATATATATACACACACACACACATACACACACACACATATTCTTTTTCAGATTCTTTTTGATTATAGTTTATTAAAAGATATTGAATATAGTTCCCTGTGCTTATGCCTTTTATTTCTTGCTTTCCTTATTGCACCAGCTAGAAATTCCAGTAGTATATTGAATAAGAGTTAGTGAGCATCCTTATTCCTTTCCTTGTTCCCAGACTCACAGAGAAAGTTCTCAGTCTGTCATCCATAAGTGAGATGTTGGTTATAGATTGATGGTAGATGCTCTTTATCAAGTTTAGAAAGTCCCCCTCTATTCCTACTTTCCTGACAGTTTTATGATTAATTGGTGTTGAATTATGTCCAATGTTTTTTACCATTTGATTTAATCATATGATTCTTCTTCTTTATCCTATTGAGATTCTGGACTACATAGATTGATTTATTCCAGGAAAAACCACACTTGTTCATGATACATACTTCTTTTTATATCTTGCTAATTCTATTTGTTAATAATGTGTTAAGAATTTTTGTGACTCCCTCCATGGAGGTTAATGGTCTACAGGTTTTATTTGGTTTGATTTTTGTACTGTCTTTATTTGGTTTTGGTATCAGGGTAATGCTAGCCTCATTAAATGAATTGGGAAGCTTTCCCTCCTCTTCTGGAAGAGATTGTGTAGAATTAATATTGATTCTCCTTTAAGTGTTTAGTAATATTTTCCAGTGGGGATAAAATCCCAGCAATCTACTTGGCCTTTTCTGGCCCCCCTCCAGCAAGGGTGGTGAGGTACCTTTCTACAGCCTGACTAGTATCAATGTTTAGGCTCCTTACTCAGCCATTTTTTGTTGTGGATTAGAGACACATTTGTTTCTGCTGTGTTTGGGTGGAGTAGAGTGTTATGTCTAAAAGTTGTTGTTTTGGTTTTTCTTCTTTTTTGATTTGCCAGGATGGCCCTTTACTGGTCCTTCTGCTAGAAGGGGTAGGCTTTGAGGGAGGGGGTGTTTTTTGGTCTGTCTGTTAGCTTTCCTGGTTGCCAGTTTCTTCATCTCCAACTTTGAGAGATATGAGGCAATAAGAAAACCCAGGGAAGCCATCACTATTTTTTTCCTTGGGTCCCCTTGTACTGTCTTTCTTTATGTTTTCTTCTTATGTTTACTTTATATATTGATATACTGTTCAGGGTTTTGGTGCTTTTTTTTGTACATAATGAGAAGATAGAGAAAAATATATCTACTTTTTCTTTGTGGAATTAGAAATCTCACTCTTTCCAGAATTTATAACATGAAATTTTAAGACTGACAACAGTCTGTTTTAACACATATGCTAACTTAACTTTCACATGATTCATCTCAATAGCAATAAATGCTTGAGTTAAATCTAAACATAGATTATCATATTCAAAGGAGTGCTCAGCCAAAATATCAGTCAATTATATAGTTAAGGGATTGCATGAAAAAACATTATGATCCTTTCATATACTGAAAACAGTATCCAAAAAGGAAAAAGACTGGAGACTCAAGAAATATAGGAATTAACTTAGGAGAGCCATAAGAAGAAATACAAAAAGTGAGTCAATAATAATAACTGGCATCAGACCTAAATTATTTAAGCATCGAATAGGAAGTTAGATACCTGTGTATATTCTCCCAGCCAAAAAATATTGTCCCTGTTAAAATGCTATGAGAAAGACATTAAATGATTTCAGTAGAAAACTGGAGGCATAGTATAATTAATATACATTAAATATCACAATATAGGGCTTCCGTGGTGGCGCAGTGGTTGAGAGTCCGCCTGCCGATGCAGGGGACACGGGTTCGTGCCCCGATCCCGGAAGATCCCACATGCCGCGGAGCGGCTGGGCCCGCGAGCCATGGCCGCGGAGCCTGTGTGTCCGGAGCCTGTGCTCCGCAACGGGAGAGGCCACAGCAGTGAGAGGCCCGCGTACAGCAAAAAAAAAAAAAAAAAAAAAAAAATATCACAATATATTTACCCCTGTTCCCCCTTCTTTCTATATTTAAACTTCTATCTTTGTTTACAAAGTATATATTTATGGCATGCAATTGCACTTGATTTTTGGTTTTAGATGTGTGCAAAATTTTTGCATATATTGAAATATATATATAATATCATAGCACTGATTATGGTAGAAATTGTTCTATAAAACTCATTTTAAAATGCAGAATATAAGAGACAAAAAAATTAAAATGAAATGTTGGAATAATTTTGGACAGGAGGGAGGGGATATGGGGATATATGTATACATATAGCTGATTCACTTTGTTATACAGCAGAAACTAACACAACCTTGTAAAGCAATTATACTCCAATAAAGTTGTTAAAAATAATACTACTAATAAAGAGATTTTTAAGTAAAATAACATTTTAAAGTGTAGCAATTGGTAAAATAATGCCTTGAAAAAAATGTAAAATACAAAGTAAAAGAGGATCTGGAAAATGTAATTTGATTAATGCCCAATACAAATAGAAAGAGTAATAAAATACCCCCGTCCTACTCCTGCCAAAGTCCTACAATTTTAGGATTTTTAAAATTTATTTATTTATTTATTTATTTATTTTTGGCTGTGTTGGGTCTTGTTGCTGAGCTCAGGCTTTCTCTAGTTGCGGTGAGCGGGAGCAACACACACTGTGGTGTGCAGGCTTCTCTTTGTGGTGGCTTCTCTTGTTGCAGAGCATGGACTCCAGGCACGTGGGCCTCAGTAGTTGTGGCTCATAGACCAGGATCCTTCTGGACCAGGATCTTCCGGGACAAGGGCTCGACCCTGTGTCCCCTGCATTAGCAGGTGGATTCTTAACCACTGCACCACCAGGGAAGTCCAGGATTTTTTAAATGATTGATCTGTCATGTTTGCTTCAAAAGAAAATGTTGCCCCCAAATTGTGTCATGTCATAGAATAAGAATGGAAAATTTATAACTAATTTAATAGAAGTGGAAAATTAACAACACAATCTATTTAAATCAGCATAAGTAAAACCTACATACACTATTGTGAAAAAAATAGAGAAATGCATATAGTTTAATCTCATTTATATTTGAAGGCAATGCACATATGTTAAACTATTGTATAAACAAAGAAATGAAATGGAGGAAAGTTTTCTTCTAGTGGTAAGATTAGGCAGGTGAATATTGTGGATATGTTCAATTACTTATGCTCGCGGTTGGTACGTAGATGTTCAATACATTGTTTCTTAATCCAAGCATATGTGTTATGTGTACAACTTAGATGTATAGATGCATTAGAATAGATTAATTCTGAGACGTTTGATAGCAAAAATAGAAAGATTATTACTTTTAACATAAAAGTTAACCTGTATTTTTACATTATATATGTGTGTATATGTGTGTGTGTGCGCTTGTGAACAGATATACTTATATTGAACATCATGTTCAATATATATTGAAAAAGTTTTGGAAAGATATACATCAAATTTTGCCAGTGTAATACCTGGGATGTTGGCATAAACACTGGGGATTCAATGATGGAGGATTTTTGTTTTTGTTTTCTGATAACATACATATTATTTAAATTATATTTACAGTGATATTAGATTCCTTTTTAATTTAAAATTATTAATTTAAAGCTACAAAAGTAAAGAAAACATAAAGCTCACTAATACACAAAGAAAACTTTCATTTTTCCCAGTCCAAAATAAAAGCCAATAATTTCTTAATATTAATTAGACAACTCAGTGTGTAATAATGTCCTTTTCAATTCTACTTGTCAAATAGGCTTGAAATGATTTCCAGAGAGTCCAATAAATAGACATTGATTTTATTATTCATTTTTCCTTTGTCTTAGAGGAAACTCATGGAACATTATAAAACTTTGCCAGTCATACGTATGTAACATGAAGACTGGCCATTTTCTACTAGACAATATCTTTTTTTTTTAACATCTTTATTGGAGTATAATTGCTTTACAATGGTGTGTTAGTTTCTGCCTTATAACAAAGTGAATCAGCTATACATATACATATATCCCCATATCTCTTCCCTCTTACGTCTCTTTCCCTCCCACCCTCCCTATCCCACCCCTCTAGGTGGTCACAAAGCACTGAGCTGATCTCCCTGTGCTATGCGGCTGCTTCCCACTAGCTATCGGTTTTACATTTGGTAGTGTATATATGTCCATGCCACTCTCTCACTTTGTCCCAGCTTACCCTTCCCCCTCCTTGTGTCCTCAAGTCCATTCTCCAGTAGGTCTGTGTCTCTATTCCTGTCCTGCCCCTAGGTTCTTCATAACCTTTTTTTTTTTTAGATTCCATCAATTTCTTTCTTTTTTACTAATTTTTATTGGAGTATAGTCACTTTACAATGTTTTCTTAGTTTCTGCTATACAGCAAAGTGAATCAGTTATATGTGTACATTTATCCCCTCTCTTTTGGATTTCTTTCCCATTTAGGTCACACAGAGCATTGAGTGGAGTTCCCTGTGCAATACAGTAAGTTCTCATAGTTATCTATTTTATACATAGTAGTGTATATATGTCAATCCCAATCTCCTAATTCATCCCAACCCCTCCCCCTTTCCCTCCTTGGTATCCATAAGTTTGTTCTGTACATCTGTGTCTCTGTTTTTGCTTTGCAAATAAGTTCATCTGTACCATTTTTCTAGATTCCACATATAAGCGATTTTATACAATATTTGTTTTTCTCTTTCGGACTTACTTCACTCGGCGTGACAGTCTCTAGGTCCATCCACGTCTCTGCAAATGGCACAATTTTGTTCCTTTTTGCAGAGTAAATGAGTAATATTTCATTGTATATATGTACCACATCTTCTTTATCCATTCATCTGTCGATGGACATTTAGGTTGCTTCCATGTCCTGGCTATTGTAAATAGTGCTGCAGTGAACACTGGGGTGCATGTATCTTTTTGAATTATGGTTTTCCCTGGGTATATGCTCAAGAGTGGGATTGCTGGGTCATACGGTAATTCTATTTTTAGTTTTTAAAGGAACTTCTATACTGTTCTCCATAGTGGCTGAATCAATTTACATTCCCACCAACAGTGCAAGAGGGTTCCCTTTTCTCCACACCCTCTCCAGCATTTCTTGCTTGTAGATTTTTTAATAATGGCCATTCTGACTGGTGTGAGGTGATACCTCATTGTAGTTTTGATTTGCATTTCTCTAATAATTAGTGTTGTTGAGCATCTTTTTGTGTGTTTGCTGGCAATCTGTATGTGTTCTTTGGAGAAATGTCTATTAGGTCTTCTGCCTGTTTTTTGATTGGGTTGTTTATTTTTTGATATTGAGCTGCTTGAGCTGTTTATATATTTTGGAGATTAATCCCTTGTCAGTTGCTTTGTTTGCAAATATTTTATCCCATTCTGAGGGATGTCTTTTCATCTTGTTTATGGTTTCCTTTGCTGTACAAAATCTTTTAAGTTTCATTAGGTCCCATGGTTTATTTTTGTTTGTATTTTCATTATTCTAGGAGGTGGGTCAAAAAAGATCTTGCTGCAGTTTATGTCAAAGAGTGTTCTGCTTATTTGAGCTTATTTTTGTGTATGTGTATGGTATTAGGGAGTGTTCAAATTTCATTCTTTTACATGTAGCTGTCCAGTTTTCCCAGCACCATTTATAGAAGAGGCTGTCTTTTCTCCATTGTATATTCTTGCCTCCTTTATCAAAGATAAGGTGACCATATGTGCGTGGGTTTATCTCTGGGCTTTCTATCCTGTTCCATTGATCTACATTTCTGTTTTGGGGCCAGTACCATACTTTCTTGATTACTGTAGCTTTATAGTATAGTCTGAAGTTGGAGAGGAAATAAAAAAATACCTAGAAACAAATGACAATGGAAACACAACAACACAAAACCTATGGGTTGCAGCAAAAGCAGTTCTAAGAGGGAAGTTTATATCAATACAATCCTACCTCAAGAAACAAGAAAAGTCTCAAATAAATAATCTAACCTTACACCTAAAGCAACTAGAGAAAGAAGAACAAACAAAACCCACATTTAGTAGAAAGAAAGAAATCATAAGGATCAGAGAAGAAATAAATGAAATAGAAACAAAGAAAACAATAGAAAGATCAATGAAACTAAAAGATGGTTCTTTGAAAAGATAAATAAAATTGATAAGCCTTTAGCCAGACTCATTAAGAAAGAAAGGCAGAGGACTCAAATCAATAAAATTAGAAATGAAAAAGGAGAAGTTACAACTGACACCGCAGAAATACACAGGATCTTAAGAGACTACTCCATCAACTATATGCCAATAAAATGGACAACCTGGAAGAAATGGACAAATTCAAGACCAAACCAAGAAGAAATAGAGCTTATGAACAAATTGGTCATAATGAAATTGAAACGGTGATTAAAAATCTTCCAACAAACAGAAGTCCAGGACCAGATGGCTTCACAGGTGAGTTCTATCAAACATTTAGAGAAGAGCTAACACCTATCCTTCCCAAAATCTTCCAAAAAATTGCAGAGGGAGGAACACTCCTAAGCTCATTCTACGAGGCCACCATTCACCCTGATACCAAGACCAGACAGATATCACAAAAAAAGAAATGAAGGAAATTACAGGCCAATATCACTGATGAACATAGACACAAAAATCCTCAACAGAATACTAAGAAACAGAGTCCAAAACACATTAAAAGGATTATACACCATGATCAAGTGGGAGTTATCCCAGGGATGCAAGGATTCTTCAACATACGCAAATCAATGTGATACACCATATTCACAAATTGAAGAATAAAAACCATATGATCATTTCAATTGATGCAGAAAAAGCTTTTGACAAAATTCATTTATGATAAAAACTCCCCAGAAAGTGGGCATAGGGGGAAACCTACCTCAACATAATAAAGGCCATATACGACAAACCCATAACAAACATCATTCTCAATGGCGAAAAACTGAAAGCACTTTTACTCTAAGATCAGGAACAAGACAAGGATGTCCACTCTTGCCACTATTATTCAACATAGTTTTAGACAATTTCTTATAGTCATTCAGAGTTCTGGTCACATTCTGTAGTTCATCAGATATCTGTATGACTAAGATATCTATTTATTAGAATTTCTTTAAAAATTTTACTCAGTCCTCCATGACATGCAAATGCCACACACTACTTCATGGTTTTAGCCCACTGAAGGGTATAATCCTTACTCTAGTCCTCACAGCCCTTATAAACTAACAGTGCATTTTCTTGTGTGTGTGTGTATGTTTTCCTTTTCTCCTTTCATTTCCATCTACTCTATCCACTGTGTTCCTTCCTTCCACTATTTAACAAACACCTAGTTTAGTAAAAATATCTTAATTACATAGAGCCTAATTTATTCTCAACTCAGTTATTAAAAGAAGAAGATATATCTTGTTATATAATATCTATCCTCAAATATTTTTTCTCTCATTATTATGTGTCTGGATTTAGTACTTTCATTTCTTAATTGCTTCTTTTATTCTCATTATTGTTTATATGACCAGTACAAGCATATCAATAAACATATGTAATATAGTTTTAAAAATAATTACCATTTCAAATTTAATCTTCCAAATGTACATGTTTAATAAGTGAGGAAAATAATATATTATTGATTGTTTTACATTTTGAAATTAATAAGTTAGAGAATAATCATTTCATAAGAAATAAGTATTTGGTCTGCAGTCAGCAAAGGTTAAAGTCATTGTTTTTATCTCAGATTATGCACAAGTGACTTGAAATAGTATGTTCTTAAAAGAGAAGTAAGAAAAAATAAACATTTCAGAAGATATAAAAGTACATGTAATCTGTAATAATTTGGAAGACAAATAAATGAGTTAAACCATACCTCTAAAATCTGTAGATTAGTCATACTTTCCCTGAATTTGTTCCAATATATTGCTAAGCTAACTTTCAAAATTTTACTAAAAATTCCAAACATTTGCTGAAACTGACACTGTATTCTAAAGACACAAAATATTCTGTTGGATTGCTATTGAAAAATTATTTTGTCACCCATGGGCAATCTGGAGCAAAGCTAACTAATTATATTATGTAGGCACAATGGACTAAAAAAGCAAACAGATACCAGATGGCAATAAAAGGGCAATTATCAATAACACAGCAAGAAAGAATTACCCACATCAATTAAATCTATCAAACCAGTAGGAATTAAAATAAGTAAGTTAATTTGCATGCATCTTCTACTCCCAAATATATAATAAGTTAGATAAAATATCCATCTATCTCTTGGTAGGCTTCCTGCAGTATCCAAGATTGACATTTCATTTAAACATATTGGTCAACAAAAAGGTTTCTCACAGATTAAAAATGAGGTCCTAATTACTGTCTACTGATATTGCTATGTTATTACTGGCAGAAAACTACATGGCAGAAAAGATTTTATTGTGGTCGAATGATAAAGATCCACATAACTCAGCATGCTCTTGAGAATCTACTGTAAGTATGATTAAAACCATGACACCATTTCCCAGAAACCATGTTTTCTCTCACTTAATGTCCACCTACTGCTGTTTTCATAGTCTTCATCACAGTAGAAGTAAATGTTAAAAGAGCCTAAATATGATATTTGGATTGTGATTTTCTGGGAGCAAAATAAAAGCCATTTTAAAAGAGCCCATTTGGTAGCAGTTGATTATATTCTGGTCCATTCATTATTTTAACCATGCAGACTTTGTTCTTTTTTGGTGTGTTAACAGCCTCTTACCATCTTTAGAAAATTTGGAGAAAAAGATTTAATCTAGAAAGTGGCTATACTTTCAGATTAATTGTCCTTTAGTTGCTAGTTTATTTTCTGCTCACTTTCACAAGACTGTTTCTCCACAGAAGTGTATTTAAACTAGTCGACGAAAACAAGTTGAGCTGGAAAGAATATGAATGACCTTTTGCCAGTCTGGTTTGGCTTAACACCTGGTTATTAACTAGACAGTTTTTATTGATAGTTTCCTTTCTTCTGCCATCTGGTTTAGCATAATATTTCTGCAAAGCCAAAGTAACTTTAAAGACAAAAATTTGTAATATTGACAATAAGCATTGAACACGATGTGGTCACTGTCTTATCTTAATTCCTATCTAAAGTTTAGAAAATATTAAAGTCTGGATTTTATAAGGCATGGTAGCCTGCCTCTGTAAACTAAGTGTTCATTCCTAAAGTCTAGGCAAAATGTTTAAGGGCTATCACTGAAATATTGAAAGGATTTTTAAATTTACACGATGGTTTAGGTGCTTTTTTTGCCCAAAATCTGAGGTAAACCTTCTGGATTAACTTTCCAGACGATTATGGTGTGGACTTGTAGATGGTAGTTACTCCTTCTTTGGAAAATATTATTTTGCCTGAACAAGAGAGTTTACAAAGTATATTTATAAACATTATCTCATTTGATTCTCTCAACATCTCTTTGAAATAAATAGGTGGTTGTCTTTTAGTTTAAATAATTACAAGGCTGAGGCTCACAAAATTTAGAGAGTTATCCAAATGAGTTCAACTCGAACATGAGAGATCTCAGATTAAGCCATGAGATTTAAGACTGAAACACCATTAAATGCCTTTCTTTTAAAGCCTTTTTTATGTTTACATGTTTTTAACAATATAAAATAAGTCATATTTAATTACAGTTCTTCTTCATATTATTATTTACTGACTACAAAGACCTCTATGTGAATTTTTAGAATAGCTTTATTTCTAATCACCAAAAACTAGAAACAGCCCAAGGATCTATCAACTGTTGAATGGGTTTACACAGTGCAGTACATCCATACAGCAGAATGCTACTCAGCAATAAAAAAGAACTAACTACTGATAGACTCAATAAGATAGATGAATCTCATCACAAGGAAAAAAATTTTTTTTTCCTATTTCTTTAATTTTGTATCTATATGAGGTGATGAATATTCACTAAACTTATTGTGGTAATCATTTAATGATGTAAATCAAATTGTTGTGCTGTACACCTTAAACTTATACAGTGCTATATGTCAGTTATATCTCAATAAAACTTCTTTCTTAGTCACCATCACTATGATACCTCAACACTTAATAAACCCTCTGCTCTGTCATTTCATATCTTTCAATAGAACTGCAAGCATAATATTTGAATTGATACATAGGGCAGTGCTTTCTTTGCAATCCCTTTGAAATAGGGCATGACACTTTGATTCATATCTAAAATACAAAACAAAAACAAAAGAAATAAAAATTCACACACCTCAAAGAATAACCACCAAATGGATATTTTAAGAAAGGTGCCATGATTATATGAAGTGGGATATACAAAACAGAATACCCAGGCAATTCCCTAATTCTGTTTTTATCAATACATAAATAACTTAGACATTTTCCCTTCTTACACAAAGTCCCTGAAACAACTTCCATTGTCCTACTAATTCAACTGTCAACTTCATCTTGCGTATGTGACTTAGAAAAAGGGAAATACAAATATTAGCAAAGCAATAATCTGTTCTTCTTTAAGCACCCTTCCTGGAGTCTGCTTACTCACTCTAACTGAACAAGTTTGTTTTTTGTTGCTTTGTTTTGTCATATTTTGCTTTGTCTTGTTTCATTTTCTTTAGAGATGATTTTGATGCAAATATTAAAAAACATTTCTTCCATATTGTTAATAAATTATTTGATTATTACTACTCTTCTACTTTCAGACTATTTGAATCTTGAAGGAAAATGTTAATAAATATACATAAAAAGAATGAATAAATAGTGTAAATCTATCTAAATAGAAGCCAAACATTAGAGAATAATGTTTGATATAGAGCCAACTTTAGAGAATTTGGAGGGGGATAGAAAACCTCGGGTGAGATTCAGTATGAAAGTTTGTTTTATGATATAGAGATATTTCGGTTTAGAAAGCAGAGCAAAAAATGATAAAAGTTTTTAACATATATTAAAATGAATATTGCATGTAGAATGAATTGAATAGAGAGACACTAGGGTTTCATTTTATAACACAAATACCTGACAAATATTTATTAGTTATATATTTCAACACCATTCATTTTCAAGTTCCAGAAGGAAAGGGGGAATAAATAAGCAAATGAGTAATTAATTGCAAGATACTTCAGAGACAAGTATTTTCTTTTGGAATTCTGAAATAAAGTTATACTGTCATCATTATCAACGATAAAAAAAGGAAAATGCAATGATCAGTAGAAAATAGTATTTAAAATATTATCTTTGTAATGGTCAATCTGTTTAATTTAAATGTTTATATTATTATTGCTTCTGAATTACAGTGTTTGAACATGAACCATTTCATGCTTTATGTGCAGGAGAACATCTACTACAATACAGTAATAATACTTCACCATCATTGTAAAATATACGTATAAAATCTGGTTTCTCAAACGGTTTCAAAGGGGCACATGTCTTTTAAAAATGAAAATTGGACCATTTTGTTCCCTTGCTCACAATCTTATATGTAATAAAGGACCATTAGTGTGTCAATAAAAATAACAGTTTTCCTGGCAAAAATATACATGTGGGCTTCCCTGGTGGCGCAATGGTTGAGAGTCCGCCTGCTGATGCAGGGGACACGGGTTCGTGCCCTGGTCCGGGAGGATCCTACATGCCGCGGAGCAGCTGGGCCTGTGAGCCATGGCCGCTGGGCCTGCGCATCCAGAGCCTGTGCTCCGCAACGGGGGAGGCCACAACAGTGAGAGGCCCGCCTACTGCAAAAAAATGTATATATATATACATGCATCTCCCACATAACTTCAGTAATACATTACTGAAAAGCAATAATAATGCCACAAATGCTATCAAACTGTCTATTTCACATTTTTGTAAATGTGACATTTATTATGAATTTCACATTCGGCTAAAATCCACAATTAATTTCCTAAAATATAATTAAATACAGTAAAGCACCTATGTAGCAATTTATTATGTAAAATACTTAAAACTTTGTTTCCTGATCACTGATTAAGATGAATTAACAAACATTTGGCTTTCATGCTTTCACACATACAGTTTGCACCCTGTACCATAAACACCATTCCATGTTATAGCATGAGAAATAATAGAGAACTATATAAATATATTACAAAACAGAAAGACAAATATTTAAATTAAAAGCAATGCAAGTTACTATTCCTCACCAAGTAAGTTGGAGGATAAAGCTGCAATAAGTTGAAAGAAGAGGGGAGGAGCATAGAAGCAGTATTATTTGCCATGGGTACAGAAGGTGATGCTACAGAGGAGGGTATGATGGAGGGTTAATTTCAAGCAAACTCCCAGACTCAGAGGAATGAATAGTTATCCGTTGTTGCTTTAATGCTGCTAGAAGGAAGGCTATGAAAAATCTTCAGGGAAGGTGATGTACCATTTACTGTGAAAAAACTTAAAATGGTCCTTTGTACACCTGTGTTTATGTTTGTAAATTTCTTACTTGATGAAAGATATATCCCTTTTAAACAAAAGTCATCGAAACATATCACTTTCATACTCGGATTTTTATTATATGTGTCAACTTGACTGGGTCATAGGGTGCCCAGGTATTTGGTTAGACATTATTTCTGGGTGTGTCTGTGACAATGTTTCCAGACGAGATTAGCATTTGAATTGGTAGACAAAGTAAATCAGATTTCCCTCCCCAATGTGAGTCAGCATCATTCAATCTGTTGAGGGCCTGAATAGAACAAAAAGGCAGAAGGAGGGAAGATTTACTCTCTCTGACTGACTTGTTTAGCTGGACTTGTATCTTCCTTCCCCTGCCCTCAAACAAGGACTTACACCTTAGGTTCTTCTGGTTCTCAGGCTTTTGGAGTTGGACTGGAATTACGCCACCAGCTTTCCTGAGTCTTCAGCTTCCAGAGGACAAGCTGGACTTCTGAGCCATCATAATTGCATGAGTCTATTCCTGATAATAAATACCTTTATAAATATTTTATGTATACATACATCTATCCAATACACACAAACACATACACATAAACATACATACAGGCATACCTCGTTTTACTGTGTTTCACAGATTCTGTGCTTTTTAGAGATTGAAGGGGTATGGCAACTCTGCATCTATATCTGCACTATTTTTCTGAGAGCATTTGATAACTTCATGTCTCTGTGTCACATTTGGCAATTTTCAAAATATTTCAAACTTTTTCATTATTGTTTTATTTGTTATGGTGATCTATGATCAACAGTCTTCGTTGTTATTATTGTAACTGTTTTGGGGCACCATGAACTGTGCCCATATAAAACAAGAAACTTAATTGATAAATGTGTGTGTTCTGACTGCTCCACCCACCAGCTGTTTTCCATCAGTCTTCCTCTCCTGAAGCCTCCCTATTCCCTGAGTTACAGCAATACTGAAATTAGGCCAATTAATAACTTTACAATGGCCTCTAAGTGTTCAAGTGAAAGCAAGAGTTGCACATCTCTTGCTTTAACTCAAAACCTAGAAATGATTGAGTTTAGAGAAGAAGGCAAGCCTGAAGCAGAGATAGGCCTCAGCTAGACCTTTTGTACCAAACAGCCAAATTGTTAATGGAAAGGAAAAGTTCTTGAAGGAAATTAGAAGTGCTGCTCCAGTGAACACTCAAGTGATAAGAAAGTGAACCAGCCTTATTGCTGATATGGGAGAAAGTCTGAGTGTTCTGGATAGAAGATCAAACAAGCCACAACATTCCCTTAAGCCAAAGCCTAATCCAGAGCAAGGTCCTAACTCTTTAATACCAGGAAAGCTAAAAGAGGTGAGGAAGCTGCAGAAAAAAATGTGAAGCCAACAGAGATTGATTCCTGAGTTTTGAGGAAAGAAGCCATCTGCATAACATTGAAGTCCAAGGTGAAGCAGCAAGTGCTTATATAGAAGCTGCAGCAAGTTATTCAGAAGATCTAGCTAAGATAATAAATGAAGGCAGCTACACGAAACAGCAGATTTTCAATGTAGATGAAGCAGCGTTCTATTGGAAGAAGATGCCATGTAGGACTTTCATAGCTAGATGGGAGAAGTCAATACCTAGCTTCAAAAAGGACAGGCTGACTCTCTTAGGGGCTACGGCAGCTCACGATTTTAAGTTAAAGCCAATGCTCATTTACCATTGTAAAAATCCTAGGGCCCTCAAGAATTATGCTAAATTGACTCTGTCGGTGCACTATAAATGGAACAACAAAGTCTGGATGACAGCACATCTGTTTACAACATGGTTTACTGAATTTTTTAAGCCCACTGTTGAGATCTACTGCTGAGGAAAAAAGATTTTTTAAAAATATTACTGCTCTTTGACAGTGCACCTGGTCACCCAAGAGCTCTGATGGAGATGTACAAGAGATTAATGTTTTCATGCCTGCTAACACAGTATTAATTCTGCAGCCCATGGATCAAGGAGTAATTTCAAGTCTTATTAGTTAAGAAATATATTTCATAAGGCTATAGCTGCCATAGATAGTGTGTGATTCCTCAGATGGATCAAGTAAATTGAAAACCTTCTGGGAAGGATTCACTGTCGTAGATGACAGGAAGAACATTTGTAATTCATGGGAAGAGATCCAAATATCAACATTAACAGGAGTTTGGAAGAAGTTGATTCCAACCCTCATGGATGACTTTGAATGGTTCAGGAATTCAGTGGAGGAAGTAACTGCAGGTGTGTTGGAAATAACACGAGAACTAGACTTAGAAGAGGAGCCTGAAGATGTGACTGAATTGCTGCAGTCTTATGATAATACTTGAATGGGTAAGGAGTTGCTTCTGATGGAGGAATGAAGAAAGTGGGTTCTTGAGATGGAATCCACTCCTGGTGAAGATGCTGTAAAGATTGTTGAAAGGACAACAAAGGATTTAGAATGTTACAAATACTTAGGCAATAAAGCAGTGGCAGAATCTGAGGAGTCCTTTTGAAAGAACTTCTACCATGGGTAAAATGCTATCAAACAGCATGGCATACCACCCAGAAATCTTTCTTGAAAGGAAGAGTCAATCAATGCAGCAAACTTTATTTTCATCTTATTAAGAAATTACCACATCCACCCCGATGTTCAGCAACCACCACCCTGATCAGTCAGCAGCCATCAACATTAAAGCAAGACCCTCCACCAGCAAAAAGAATAATGCTCACTGAAGGCTCAGATGATGGTTACTATTTTTAGCAATAGAGTATTTTTAAATTAATGTGTATACATTGTTTTTCAGACGTAATGCTACTGTACACTTAATAGACTACTGTATAGTATAAACATAATTTTTATATGCACTGGGAAACCAACAATATCGTGTGATTGGCTTTAATGAGGTGGTCTGGAACCGAGCCTGTGATGTCTGAGGTACGCCTGTATATATCCATATATGTTGCTTCTGTTTCTCTGGAGAACCTTGACTAATACATATTTTGGTATTGGGAATGGGTATCACTGAGTCTGTGTAGTCCACTACTCTGTGGTACCTGTCTTATCACTATACAAACACAAGAAGCATGTTTATCTTATAGACATGCTAGTAGTCTTTTGGAATATCAACATCCACTTCTAGTGTGAATCTTGAGAATTATCTTAGTCATCATTTTGTTTAAAATGTGTTAAATAAGGGAAAATACATAAAATCTTTCCTATAACAGTAGTCAGAATCATTCAAACCTTTTATTTTTTTTCTTTTTTAGCAATTAATGTCTTCTATAAAATGTGAGTATTAATAAGCAAGAATCTTTCTACCAGCAAAACTTAACTGCAGGCCACTATTTAAGGACTTATACTGATTATTACTCTTGATTTAAATATTGAATATATA
Source organism: Mesoplodon densirostris (assembly GCF_025265405.1). Taxonomy (NCBI): domain Eukaryota; kingdom Metazoa; phylum Chordata; class Mammalia; order Artiodactyla; family Ziphiidae; genus Mesoplodon; species Mesoplodon densirostris. Next base: position 56,651,630 of record NC_082672.1, read on the forward strand.
CATTATTCCTGTCTATCTTGTACCTTTAGGCTCATCTCACTCAAACCAAGCCTGTAATTAAACCCTTATATTTTTAATATCAATAGAAATAATTATTAATAAATCACACAATCATGGGGTACACTTAGTAATTTTATTATTAACATTGTTTTATTATAAAATCTAGATTTATTATGAAAACTAAGTAAGAACTGTAGTATTTTGGAGATTTGTCATCTTAGTGGCAGTTAAATGTTACTTAACCTGAAGTGTAGATCATTATAGAATTATTTATCCATGTAGAGAACACATTGATCTTAGAAAGCTTTCAAATTACTTGAATTTATCTTTTCCTTATAAATAAATACTCCAAAAATTATTGCATATATTTGTGTGGAATGTACTCTAAAAAATAAAAGGGATGCTTTTAAAGATTACATCAAATATAAATATTAGTTTATAGACAAGATAATTCCAAAGTTGTTCAAAATAGATGGATTTTCTTCATTAGGAAACATGCTTGAAGTTTTATTTACTTTGTCAGTTTGGTAGTGAATACCTTGTAAAATCTGTAGAAAAATGGTAATTTTTATTCTGACCATTTTCAGAAGTATTTTCCCTTTAAGAATCACCTTTGTTTCAGTGAACGATCCAAACTCCTTAGCATGGCATACAGATTGTCAGTGTTTTGATCTTTACTAACTTTCCAGCCTTGTGGATTTAAGTTTGAATCACTCTCAGATGTGCTATGTTCTCTCTACTACATATTCTATGCCTATCCTTCCTTAACTTTCATCTCATCCCCTAGGCTCCTAACTGATATCACTAACTCTGAAAAGACTTTTCCAGAAGCCTCCTCCAAATCTAAATACAATCCTGTCTACACTGGCAAAACATCCTCCTTAAATCAACATCACATAATGGCTAATTTTCTTTACCTTGACCCTCCCACCCAAGATCATAAGCTCATTAAAATTCAGAACATTTTATTCATTTTTATGTTTCAGAGCCTGGTTTAGTGTTAAATAGTTAGAGTTCCATACATGTTTATTTAGAAAGTTGCAAATTAATGGACAAAAAGAATTTCGTGCAAAAATAGTAAATTCCAAAGAAGATTTATTGTGTGCTCTAGAAAGAATAATGAGATGAGTTATCTTTCGTAATAATTCACAGATAAGTATATAGGTACGTAGATAGATTGGGTAGACAATATCTCAAGCATAAAGAAAAAGATCTAGTAATAATGTGACCTTCAAAGAAAATATTAAAGAAAATTACTAAAATAGGAATCTTACTAATTTTTTTAAAGTGAGAACATATATATTAAAAATAACTTTAGTTCCATTTCTTATACCACATCAATATAAAATGTTTACTCAGTAGACAGTTAGTTATTAAGAGTTTATTGAATTATTAGAGCTTTAGAATTTGAGGAATAATAAGAGTTCGTAAGGAGAGTGAATAAAAGAAGTAAACCAGGATTCACTATTTTAGAGGATTTTAAGCTGGAAATAATTACACCGATAATGTAGTTGCTAATGACTTCACTAGTATCTCTAATTCAAAAATATGTGATACAAGCAAAACTATTTTATTATTGTATTTCTGATTTGCCTAATGCCTCATAGTTTCTAATTGTGAAATATGGTCTTCTAAAATTGTGTAGTGAAATATGATATTTTGTTGTACTTGCATTTTCCAGTAACTTCCTCCACTATCCCATTACCTTTGTCAAGTTGTCCACATAATCTTAAAATTCATCAATCATTGTTGAACTGTAGCATCTTTCACTTTATTGTTATTTCCTTGATATATTCTTACTAAGACTGATATTCATGTCTTTCCCCCTTGGTATGTCTGAGTTTTTGGGTGAAAAGAAAGTCAAATATTTTCCTTATGAAAACACTATGATATGATTTATTATGTTTAAATAGAAATTTCTAAGACCAAAGGAATTTACCAACTAAAAAATTGTTATATGCTGCCAATGGTGATGCCACCAGCATATCATTACTGGGGTAAAGTGTGTCAAATGACCTCATATCATCTATATTTTTATTACTGTCCATGATATGGCCCTTGGGTTTATGAGATTAAAACACATTTCATGTAAACATAAGTCAAGAAATTGATATATAATATCAGAATGCCAAAATATGAATGTGAAATGACAAATTACACTCACTCATTATCAGTGTAATGAATATATATATTCTTCTGTTAATATATTTATGAAAGAAAGAAAATTAAAAGATTGACTAGAGAACATGAGTGGGGGAATATTGAGTGAATGTAATATTTAATAAAATATTTAGCAATACCATGCAGACAACTTAATGAATGTGTATTTCTGCCAGTGTGGCAAGAAACAACCTACTGTAATTTACAAATTACACATGCCAATGGAAGTGGAATACAGAAATTCCATTTGCTAAAGCTACAAGTCTCTTTGGAGTAAGTTTGGATAGGAGTTATTATTGCATTGTGACTCTCCCTTTTCATATTTATAGTATCCAAAGTCCCTTTATTTTATTTATTTTTTATTTATTATTATTGTTTTTTTTTTTGCGGTACGTGGGCCTCTCACTGTTGTGGCCTCTCCCATTGCAGAGCACAGGCTCCGGATGCTCAGGCTCAGCGGCCGTGGCTCACGGGCCCAGCCGTTCCACAGCATGTGGGATCTTCCTGGACCGGGGCATGAACCCATGTCCCCTGCATCGGCAGGCGGACTCTCAACCACTGCGCCACCAGGGAAGCCCCTAAATCCCTTTATTTTGATAAATTTTTTTATATCTAAATTTTTAATTACTTTAGATTCCAATATTTATTGAATGGAAGCTAATTTTGTCCCTTTTATGTGTGAAAAAGAACAAGATAGGCTATCTGGAAAAGACACTGTGTTCTATGACAAACCATAGATCATTGTGGTTAAGGTTATTAGTGTCAGGATCAAATCAAATCCTCCCTGTTTCATTTAACATCTGTGTGGACTTCAAAGAATCTAACAGATTTAATCTTCATTTATCTCATAAGTAAAATGGGAATAACGTGCTTTGTAAATGTAATAAGAGAATCCTTACCAATGTATATGGCACATAATAAGTATTAGATAAATGTCAGTTGTTATTATCATTGATATTATTAATTTAGGCCAGTGAAAAAAAGTACTGAAACCCAGATCAAGACTTTTTATCAAATATATTTTGAATTTTGTTTATAAGTTAGTTATGAACAAAATATATGTAAGTATATGTAATGTAATAAATAAAGTTAAAAATACATAAATACTACATATTTCATTATCTATTAAGACTTTCAAAATTCCTGGAGAAATTCTTCTCTAGTATTTTAGGCTCACTGTCTTAAGGGTATGTGCTTATTTGCTATATTATAAAGTTATGTCTTTGATTTATTCTTTCCAAAAGTCAAATTAGTAAAGTTGTGTCAGAGTTATAGCATTATCATGGCATTTTTAGAAACCATGGGATCTGGTTACATTACTGAAGAATTTAAAGCCAAGGTCTGATAGAGAGTTGATCTGGTTTGTAACTTTAAATTTTTAATGTACATTTACTATTTACAATTTACTTTACTTTCATTGATCTTAAAACTTTAAGTGGGGCTTCCCTGGTGGCACAGTGGTTAAGAATCCGCCTGCCAATGCAGTGGACACGGGTTCAAGCCCTGGTCCGGGAAGATCCCACATGCTGCAGAGCAACTAAGCCCGTGCGCCACAACTACTGAGCCCACGTGCCACAACTACTGAAGCCTGTACACCTAGAGCCCGTGCTCTGCAACAAGAGGAGCCACCACAATGAGAAACCTGTGCACCACAACAGAGTAGCCTCCACTCGCTGCAACTAGAGAAAAACCCGCATACAGCAATGAAGACCCAACACAGCCAAAAATAAAATATATAAATTTATTTTAAAAAAAAACTTTAAGTGACAGAGAAATATTAAAATCTATGCTTAAGATTAATATAGAGCCAATCAAAATTATTATCATTTACACAATGATTTCTCTCCTTTCCTTTGGTTATGTGATAAATTTTTAGTTCTATAGTATGTTATATTCTGAGCCATGTGTATTCTTAAATAACTATCAACAAAAAGTTAAATTAATTCTTTGGATCTGAGTTATAAAATGGATTAGTAAATGTAGCCTAAGGATTGTGTAAGCTTTTTTTTGACTGGAAATTCACTTGGCTTCAGAATAATACAGCAAACGACAATTTCAGGTAGACTCCAGAGAAGCAGTACTTCTGGGAATGAGTGTAGTGTTCTAAATGTTCTGGAGGCTTGCTATAGTTTTTCCTGCTTTCCTTCACTTCTTTTCTTCTTCATATGCCTGAAGAAAACCTCGGGCACTAGATACTGCAATAAATTGTTATGAGTGTTATATTAGGGAAGAAAAGGAGCTCTGAGGCACAGAACAGGGATATATTGTCTATTCTGTGAGGTCAGGAAAGTCCTTCCTGAGGAAGTTTTGAAGGGATAGAACGAATACTAATTACATGGGACAGGTTTTCCAGGCAGAGACAATAGCATATTTAAAGGCTCCAGGAAAAAAATAAAGAAAAAAATCCATTTACCTTTCTATCTAGCTGTTTATCTGTCTGTCTGTGTGTGTGTCCTTCACAGCTTTCACTGAAGTTACAATGGTGATTATACCCACAGATTAAAGCCACATGCTAGACAACCAATGCAGACTGTTAGGAGATGCCCTGAAACCTGTGTTGTGTCTCTTAGCCCACCTTACTCTAAAAGGCTTTTGTTGAAAGCAGCTGAGATATTTACTTGGAAGATAGTTTTGGAATGCTATAGGATATACTGTCCTCTCCCAATGGAAAGAGGAGATGTTTGCTTCCCTTTCACCTCAAGTTAAAAGCACCAGATTTGAAAGGAACTGCTTGGAGACCAGGGCATGCATATCTGAAACTTACAAGACAGGTTTCTGAATAAAAAGGAGAAAGGTTGGGGCCATTGGCTTGAAATGGCAGAGTAGTAAAAAAAACTCCAGGTTAACTGCACTTTTACTTCTGGCAGCAGTGGAAAAATACAGAAAGGATTGATGACAGTTTATCTGGTACAAATATGGGTCATAGTGTAGGGATAATGGGATCTACCTTTAAAAAGTATGCTAATTGAAAGAAGCAAAAGACAAAATCTATGTACTGTATGATTCCATTTATATAAAATTCTAAAAACATATGTTATAGTAACAGAAAGCAGATTAGTGGTTGCCCCAAATTAGAGAGGTTTGAGTGCAAATGGGCATGGGAAACATTTTCCAGGTGAAGGAAATTTCTACATATTAATTGTGGTTAGATAATTGCAGAAAATTACCCAAATTTATTAATCTGTACTCTTAAAAGTAGTGAATTCATTTTATATAAATAATACTTTAAGAAAGTTAGAGGGAAACTAAAAAGAAAATGGACATATGATAGCAAAATTACTTTCTTTCCAGCACATCTACTTTGAAAGAGGTGCTTAAAAAATTCTTCTGGCTACTGGCAGTAATTACCAGATGAAAGCTCAAATCTCCAAAAAAAGGAAAGAGTCAGAAAGCATAAATATTTACATATACATTAAAGTTTATTCATTATAGTTGTAATTTAATACAAAATTAATGAAGTATTCTGCAGAATATGTGGAAGTATAATATGACAAGAAAAGCACAAAATGAGAATCCTTGAAAATGTATCTTGTCATTGACATTGACAGAGGGCTTTTAACTATCTAAAGGAAATTGAACAGATTTAAGGCCAGTCCCAGATTTTACATAAAAGCAGCAATAATATCAGAATTTTGTGGGAGGAAGTCTTTGTCTTAATGCAGGCCCTTTATAAAGCAGAGCATTTAAGTCCTGATTACTAGGATTATTTATTTTGGATGTGCAAACCTAGAGAGTTGAAGGTGAGAAGGAAGAAAATGTGGGATAAGAAGAGATAGGAGCAATGTGTGCTACAAGGTAATGAAAGATGGCTACGTGAGCTGTGAAGAAGACCTTTATTATGCTTAAGGTTCACGAGGAAACACCAGATGGTGAGGCAATGTATATACGGATGAAAGAAGAGCATTTCATCTGCTCAGCTTTTTCTTGTCCGTTATTTCCATTTCTAAAGTTAACCCTAAAAGGGAGTGAACTCCCAGGCATTTCCACATTGTCTCATCCCAGCCTCACAGACTGCTCAGGAATATAGGTAAGATTCCCCATGAAATAGAGATAAAAATTTGATGGCAGAGAGTTTAGTGGGTTGTGCTCTCTCGAACAGCCACTATAAAGGAGGAAGAACAGTGAGGCAGTTACAACAGAATGCTGAGTTCAGCTACAGAGCCCGATATAGTCATCCTCAAGCCAGGCAAAAGGGTCAGAATTTTGTCTGTCCAGGGTGAACGTATGACTTCACAGGAGCCTTCTGCTGAGGATAATACCTAGAAAATTTCGGCTGTGTTGTCAGCAGGCAACATTTCCAGCCGCTAAAAAACAAGTTTCCTGTCTTTGGAGGGAATATGTGAGTGACTCATTGCAGTGTCCACCATATCCCACTTTGTGATGTGCTTTTTATTCAAGTAACAGAGAAGTGACTCCATGCAGTATGTGGGACATGTGGGGGCATGCTAGCCAGGGAAACTTTAGCCAGATGGGGTAGCTTAGCCAAGGTAAGACTCAGGCTATGCCCCTGGAAGAAAAATGTAGCTGCCAAACTGGAGTAGGTGTATAAAATTTGTGTCTGACCAGTCAATTCTTTATATGTACAAGTTATTACTCAGAGGATTCAGGGATTCATAGAGCATTCAGTTAATTGAAGAAAGTTCAATATGATGTGGAGTTAAGTGTAAGCAGGGCAGAATGTGAGATGCACTTAGAGAGTAAAGCAAGTGCCAGTTTATGTCATTCCTGAGAAGCAACATTTGAAAGTTTAGACTTTATTCTATGATAAATCAGGAAACATTGTCAGAAGTGACATGATCCAATGTGAACTGCCTAAAGGTTGCTTTTCTGCAGAACGAAAAATGGAGAAAATGAATGTTTAAAAATCGGAAAATTACTTGATCAAGGACTTCACAAACAGCATGTTCAAAACACCAAAAAACATGTAAGTTGCTGGGCATAATTAATCCCTCAGGAAATGAAAATTTATCCAAAATTAGATACTATATACCCATGATGTAAAAAAATGTTTTCTTGGAGATACAGAGTACTGGGAACTATCATTACTGTCATGATTTTGGATTGATAAATGAATGAGAGTCCATCCATTTACAACATAAAACATACAAATAAAGGAGTGGAGACTATGAGAAAGAGATCAAATTCATTTTTATATTTGTTGAGTTTTAGGTGTCTCTGGACAGCCAAATGCAAGTGCCCAGGTGTTAAGTAGACAGGGGTAATAATATTAAAATATGGGTAGTATTAGGAACACTGGTTATAGATGAGGTTTACTATAAATTTTATGGAAAGTGATAATAACAAGATCTTGGGAGGAATATCAATATTCAAGGGCTGTGTAAAGGATGGTAGATCCATGAATGAAACTAAGAACAGATGGCCCTCTACAGATGTTTGAAGAATACTTACTGCCCAGAAAGTGCCAGTAGGTGTGGTCAAGTGAGAGAAATGATACAGAGAAGTAAATAAGATAAGTACCGAAAAGAGCATATTAAGAATGAAGTTTTGAATGTATTAGTGAGTGCTGTTACTAGAGTGTTGAGGGAAAAGTTAAGTTGATTGGTGAGGAGGAGAAGTGCATGTAATAATATGAAACAATGAGTATAGAACATGCTCTGAAAAACACTTTCTGAATCACATATATGGAATATGAGAGAACCTATTTCTCTTATTATATTGACTTTCTTGAATGTGTGCATTTTCAGTAGAAACAACTATGTTTAAGTTGAACTCTTTGAAGGCAAATATAAAAAGCTGTACACATTCAACAACTTTTGTTTTATCTATTTAAAACCATTGCCAGAGGTCTTACTCTAGAAGGGTATATCAACCAAAAGATATTAATAACATACTCTCAGTGTCATTGCTCCCTTTGTTATCTATTGGATTCTTAACTTTCTGCTGCACTTGTATATTTTTACCTCACATCAGCTATTGGGTTAAAATTTAAACAAGTTAACTAGCAGCTCTGCAGGTGACTTATGCCTGAACAAAAGAAAAATAACACTAATAAAGCATAAGAAGAAGAATGAAAGATGTATCCAAAGCTTGACTTTACAGATAGGAATGCTTCTAAACTTTGAGTGATAATTGGATAATTGGATAATTTGAGTGATAATTGGATAATTTGAGTGATAATTGGATAATTTTTAAGAAAAAACATTTGTAAAACCCATTGTTGATTGTTTTAATAATAAAACTAAGTGTAATGCCTCATATTTCAGCTCTCATTCAACCATTTTATATATATATATACACACACACAAACATATGCTATGTTATATTATTAAAATATATCATATATATAAATTAAATTAAAAGCAACCGTATGCACATCATCAATATTAATATAATGTGATAGATGAGGTTTTACACCTCTCAAACTGAGTGTGATATTGACTGCAGCAAACAAATTCTTCTCAGTTTGGCATGTTATAATACCATTTTCAATTCAGCCTCAATTGTTCTTTAATTTCATTATTTCACAATGTGCAATTGTGCTCATATATTTAGATGTACACTTGTGGACTAAGTTCACTTCTTTTTCCCCCCTTCCACTATAGTTCCTGACAATGAAAGTAGCACTTGGCACCAGTAAGATATTAAATATAAAGGGAAACACATATTGACGTGAAATGGTAGCTTTCTCTTTTTAAGTGTTTAACTAGATAATACAAAATTTATATATGCATTTATATAATTATTGAAGAGACCCACAAAATTTAAAAATTTCATAAGGAACCTAGAAAATTACCAATGATATGTTTACTGATGCTTCTGCTGGGTTCATGGAACCCAGCTGGAGAATCACTGAAGAAGTGGGATCTGGAATTGGACAAACCTTCAAATCCTGGATCTAGCACTCTCCGGTGATATGATCTTGAACAAATTGCTTAACCATTCTAAGATTCCTTTTGTTTACGTACATGGTGAGTAATAATAGTAATATTACCAAAGAAGAGCAAAGTGTTCATCATACTTTCTTATATTTATTAGACACTTAAAAATGTTAACTATTACATTATTAGATTGTCTGTATCCTCATCTCTTAGAGGAAAGGATGAAGATTGACCAGCAAAACTATAGACAGTACTAAAGGTGCTGGAGTGAAGCTACCTGGTGTATAGACTTATTGGAATGTGAAAGTTTAAGGTTTGTAGCATTCTAAACTGATTTAATTTAAGAGTTGATAATACATGGTATGGATTTTAATAGCTTGCTAACCTTTACTGAGTCCAGATAAAATGTTGCATAAAGTAAAAGGATTTTGATACCTTCAATCCTTTTGATTTCCTTTTCTTGCCCTATACTTTCTCAGTTTCTTACTCCCCAACAAACTGTCCCTCCAGCTTCAAAATGAGACTGCATCTTACTTGAACTTTCCAATTAGTTGTTATTGATTTCAGTCTTTCATTAAGTAAACATTTATTAATCCATCCTACCCTACTCCATGAATGTGGTGTTATCATAAAACTGAATAATTATACTTTAAAAAGTCATATTAAAATATAACACCCAAACTGTTACTAAGGATATAGTTGCTTTCTCAGTGTTTTAATCTAATAAGAGCTCTACTGGTGAAGTATACAAGGAATATATTTGACATGGGTCTTCTTGGCTTTAGAATCAACACAATTTCAGCCCCATCCAGTTATCTCTCAGGACCCAGGCATTTCCTCATCTTTCTAAACGCCTAATTCATTACCTTTCATATTCCTTCAAAGCACAGTAAAACACAGTTAGTGAAAGCCCATAATTGGTACAAGGTCTGAACCTAGAGAGGAGAAATGTCACAAATTTATTTTATTTCTATTCCAATGTTCCTTCTTCAACTTAACATAGCACCTCCTTGAATATACCAGGAAAAATAATATGAGAATATAAATTAATCAATTGTGTAACCACACAATTCCAAATATTTATTTTATAATATAAGAAAGGAGTTTTACAAATGACAATGAGTAGAGCTCAAATGAAGAAGTGTTCTCCTGAGTACCTCCCATGAGCACTATGAGAATTAATGAGTTAATATTTAAAAAGTAATTTGAAATATTTTGATGAGAAATACCATTAAGTACTTTATAACCTCGACTTCTTAATTAAAATCTCTGAGGAATATCATTTTATTACTGCCAAATACAAGTACAGGGTGTCTTCTTCAGTGTGACCTACAGTATAAAATTATAAATTTTTCCCCTCAAATTACAAAGACTGGACAGTGTTTTGTCAAAGTTAGATACTTAGGGTTAAAATTTAAAAGAAAGAGGTCTCTATTTATCCAGAAGAAAAAAATTTTATTCAATTTTAGAACATAGACCTTACCTGCAGTGAGGCTGTTAAAATATCAAAATATATATAGTTTCTTGATAATGTATTCAATCACTTACAAAACACCAATGAAGAAATAAGTTCTAGATGGTAGCTAAATAAATGACTGATACGATACTCAGCAGACGTAGTTAATGTGCAAACATATTAGATCTGTGCAATTAAAGGTTGGAAGAGATGGCAAGGGAGGAAGTAGTTATTAAAATCTCTGCAAAAAAGAAGTTTCCATATTAAAAAGATAAATGCAAAGCAGATAACCAGTTTTTGTGTGGTGTTCTTAGCTCATTTATATGAAACATTTATATGAATGGCACAGCCAATGCTCATTCCAATCTGTAATTCTATAAAATGTACAAGAGGGAACTAAAAATGTATCATTAATACTAGGTCTAATTTCCATAATTTATAGAACTCAGAACTCTAGGCAATAATAAAAGCAGCATTAAATAGCTTGGTTTATGTCATTTAGTGACTTTCTTCTTTACATGACCATTGTTAATTCTTTCACTAAAAGGTACTTCAAATTCTCTATTTAAAAAAATCACCAAAACAACATCACCAAGTCAAGAATCTACCTAAAATTAATAACATTTTTGTTATTTATAATACTGCAAAGTTTTCAACTGATAAGAAGAATAACATTGAATATTGCCTATAGTTCTTAATAAATCTTGTTTCTACTAAGAAAATGATTTTTCTAACTGATACATTTCTTATTTTATTTTATTTGAAATGTACACAGTCAGAAAAGTGAGATATTGCCTTAGTGGCATTATTAGGAGGAAAAATGCCTTCAAAGGTACTTAACTGGTTCAAATATTAAAACTGTGGCTTTACAGTGAGGTCTGTGTTAATGGATAACTTAATTATCCAACTTTTAAAAAACTTATCTACCAAATATCAGTTGAAACATTTAACCATACAAAATGAAACTAATATGCTTCAATGTTCATGCTACACAAACAATCACTGACAAATATTTACTTCTGATATATAGATCTTTCTTGACTTATGATGGGGTTACATGCTGATAAAGCCATCATAAGTTGAAAATATCCTAAGTTGAAAATGCATTTAATACACCTAACCTACCAAACATCATAGCTCAGCCTAGCCTACCTTAAACGTGCTGAGACACTTGCATTCGTCTACAGTTGGGTAAAATCATCTAATACAAAGCATATTTTATAATGAATTGTTGACTCATGTAACTTACTGAATACTGTACTGAAAGTGAAAAAGAGAATGGTTGTGTGGGAACAAAGTGGTTGCAGAGTGTATGGGTTGTTGATTCTCACGATTGCGTGGCTGACTGGGAGCTGTGGCATCATGCATCACCAGAGAGTATCTCATATGTCACTAGCCTGGGGAAAATATCAAAATCTGAAATTCAAAATTCAAAGTATGGTTTTTACTGAGTGCATATTGCTTACACACCATAATAAAGTTGAAAAATCGTGAAATTCAACCAGTATAAGTCAGGATCCTCTGTATTAAGGGACTGTAAACATAAGTTTTTATGTAGTTTTATGTTAAGTCTAGAAAAACCTGAAGATTTCCATGTTGCCTCTTTTCCTAGTAATAAGGCTCTGAAGTTTTATTATTATTATTATTATTATTACTAGATTCATTTAAATCAGAATACTTTTGCAGTTCTTTTTGTATTTTAAGGCTTTTTTTTTTTTTTTTTTTTTTTCGGTATGCGGGCCTCTCACTGTTGTGGCCTCTCCCGTTGCGGAGCACAGGCTCCGGACGCGCAGGCTCCGGACGCGCAGGCTCAGCGGCCATGGCTCACGGGCCCAGCCGCTCCGCGGCATATGGGATCCTCCCAGACCGGGGCACGAACCCGTATCCCCTGCATCAGCAGGCGGACTCTCAACCACTGCGCCACCAGGGAGGCCCTATTTTAAGGCATTTTTAAAAAACAATTTCACCAGTCAACTATTATCTATAATTACAGGTGCTGTTGTATATTCTACTTACTTTAGAGGATTAGAAAACTTTAGAATCTCACCAATGTACTAGAGCAAAATAAATCAGTTGTCATAATTTTTTTCTCTCAGCTCCACAATTTCTTTTTCTCATGTGAGATGATCAGAAATCTTTCCTACACTGCTCTGAAAGTGTTGGGTCATAGCCTGAGCTTGGGGCAAAGGCACCAGAGAGAGTTCTTAAGGCAAATACTTTTTGGAAGATTTTGGAAAAGTAAGCCTCAGGATAGATTCTACTGACAATTATCCTTGTTATAACAGATCACAGAAAAAATATTTCTGTGTCTTGAAGGAAAATGTTCTCAAAGGAGATGGACTTTAAACTGGATTCCATAAGGACAATAGAATTCTGTTAGGTGGAGAATGATGTGGAAGGCTAATACAAATGGGGAAATATTATGGGATATTAAGCTAATTCTACAAAGAGTAGTATGGGAAACAATTAAATTGTGTTAAAGAAGTAGCTTGGTATCTTTGATCTGTCAACAAATCAGTAACATAATTTAATATCCCCTCTAGACTGTGGAGGTCAATTTGTTCTATGTTAAAGTATGGTATTATCCTGTGGGTTAAAAACCACAAAACTTTTGATCATATAACATATTCGTTAGAAAAAAAAAAGCTAAAAATGGACTTCTGTATGTTATCTATTTCTGTGTAGCAAATCACCCCAAAATGTAATGTCTTTAAACAATAAGCAGTTTATCTATTCTTGATTTTCTGGTCACCAATTCGAGCTAAGCTCAGCTAAGTGATTACTTATCTATCTATCTATCTATCTGTCTGTCTGTCTATAATCTATGTGTCTATCTGTCGATCTTCCATCTATTTTTACTATATGCTGAGCACTCTTCTAAGGGCTTTACAATGATTATAATCCTTCCAGAAAATTCTATGTAGAATTTTTTTATTATTATTATCCTTATTTAGAACAATGGAAACTGAAACGCACACATAAGGGACGTGCCCAAGTCACAAAAGAAGTAATTGATATAACCAGGCTGTAATTATAGAAAAGTGAGATTTCACTTTTCTATCATAACTGATGACATAGGAACGTATGAAACGGTCCATAGAGAAAATTAAATCAGGGGCTCAGAACAGAATCATAAAGAATACCAACATAGAAGTGATAGACAAAGGAAGAAAAACATTTTAACTATGCTCATAAACCTGGCAGTGCAGCAGAAACCTGAGGAGTTTTAAAGAATAAATACCCATACCCTGGGATCCAGTAAATACTGTGTGGGGCTTCAGAACCTGTATTTTCTCATACCAGAATTAGGTAATTCTGATGCATCCACTTTGCAAACATGCATTAAAAACTTTGAGATTATCTAAGAATTGTAAATGAGTAGCCAGAAAGCTGGTAGATGATCTGTTAGAGTTTAGGAAGTCAAGAGGAGATACTATTTCAGGTAAGAAGATGTGGTTGGTACTTTGCTAGGAGAGACTTGAACATTTTAAATTCTAATGAAAAAAATAATCAATAGAAAGAATTAGAAAATATAGGAGGGATATGTGATAACCGTAGAATAAGTCCCTAAAGAGGTAAGAAAGTGTTAAAATAGAAATTGAGAGATTAGTCTTTAACAAGAGAAGGGGCATATTTCCCAAGTGCAAGCAGATGTGGGAAGTTTGAGCATAGAAAGTGTAAACAAAGCAATTTACAATGTATGATAAATAATTTCCCAAGGATACAAAGTAAAATTTAAAGAAAGATTTGAAAGCCTAGTTTTACTTAGAGAAGAATATAGTTTCCTTGTACCGGTCTGAAAATTTGTGATATTTCCCCTCACCAGCTCCCAGCAACCATTGTATAAGCAAGATGAATCAATCCAAGTTCAGTGTTTTGCCAGACATGGATAATGAAAAGGAAGTGAAGCTCACTGACTGAACTTGATCAGGGTGGGAACATCAAGTCTAGGTTGCACAAGGAAGGGAGTTGTCATTAGGTACTTGGATATTTGGGGATATGGGGAGAGACAAGATTAAATTATAGTTTAGAACAAAGTATTTCAAGACAGAAGGGACCAGGTATACATTCTAGTTTTGCCATGAACTGGCTCAATGACTTTGGGTACAGTTTATTTATCATTGTCACTTATCTGAGACTAAAACTCTGCAACTTAGTCTCTTTAGCAGAAAGTATCAATCAATGAATGTATTCAGTTATTCAGGTGTTACCCATTCAAGGCTTTCTTTCCAAGTTTTGTCTTCCTCTCACCTGGCAATCTGAGGATAACTGACAAAGATCCCCAGCAGTGTTTTCACCATGATCCCTGGTACATTTTTCCTAATTTATTTCTTTCACCCCTTTTCTCTCTTCTAAAGTCTAAGCACCTGCACACAAATGTTGGTGAAATATTTATTTAAGTGGACACTTACAGATCTCAGTGGAATTTGAAGGAAGGGGGTTACTTTCTCAGTCTTTCTAATTTTAAAGCCTGGTGCTGTCACTTACACCCATGTGGCTGTCTGTACATCATATCTGCCCACCAGGGGTCTGGGTAGGCTGGGGTTTTTGCTGTTCTTAGTACAAATAGATCAGAATTCTCAGGTAGCTCTCTGTCCTTTCCAAGCTTCTTGGCTTCTGGTTTAGTGGATCCTCAGAAAAGTGGTCTCATCTCTCCATAAGCCCCACAACTATCCCATTAACTAGTGCCACGCAGTTCTTTTGGGTTCACAGTCAATCCCTCACCTGAATCAGTTTCTGTGCACTCAGCTCACTTCTACCACAATAAGCACTATCAGAATTCTTTTCATCATCTTCTGTGCCTGACTGTGCATAAAAACCCATGTTCCTTCTGGCAACACTACAAGATTTTTCAGTCATGCCTTACTGAAATGATTTATTTCAGTGAGTTGTCAACATGTAGCAAATTGTAGAAAAGTTAACAGTCACCAGACCACTCTATAAAACCAACAAATATGACTGTTTTAATCAAATTTTTCTAAAAATCATCCCTAGAGGTAGAAGGGAAGTGGAAATCATTTTTAGGTTCACCAAAACTCTTTTGTACTCTTCTGGTCCCTCAAAACTCCCCACTGTTTTTTCCACTGGTAGCCAGGTTTGATAGCTGGCCCAGGGATGGGGCAGTAGGCAGAGGAGGGAGAGTACAACTATGGTTAGAAATTCCCTGCAAAGATTGACTGCTACTGAGCCTAGCAGCTTGCAGTTCTCTGGGTTTGTACTCAGGTATTTATACCATAAGGAAGGAAGAAGTATTCTCTTGGAAAAGAAAAAAAAAAAGAAATGTTCCTGTCTCAAGTTATTACCACAAGTACATACTTCAATCTTAGAACGTTACACTAGGCATGTGACCTTGTGGTTAAAGTTTAAAGCCCTAAGAGTTTATTCACATAGAACTTGCTCAATAAACATAACAGTATTAATATTATACTATTATAAAATCAGTCCATGTCCATGGTTATTATATTTTTAATCAGAGAGTGAAAATGATGACCGCAAATTTTAAAGACAAAAGCAGGTTCTGCAATTAAACTAGGGGAGTGTAGGAGACAAAGATAGGATTCAAAATATTAATAATTGAAAGGGTAACAATCCATCTTTGAATAAGCTGGCTTTTTGATACAGTAGCACCTTTCCAGATGCTCAATTTTTTTCTTTTGAGGACCTAAGGTGTTGGCTGTCTCTTTGATTTTTAACATTGTTTCTTAGTCTTTTCAAGGATCATTGCTCTTTACCTGGATCACCACTGCTATACCCAAAACACTCACACAGCTTCTGTTTCTGAATAAAAGAAATAACTTACAAGATATTTTGTAAATTTTCTTTATTGTTAGTAACTACTGGGGAAACAGCTCACCGTCCAAAATTCAAAACAACAAAATCTTAATTACTCTGCTCACTCCTAGGTCTATATTCATTTTTACCAACTAGGTTCTTAGGAAAGACTATAACATACTGAACAAGTGAAATGGAGAATGGGGAGGAGGTTAGAGATTTCAGCATATCTAAACCATGAAGAGAAGGGGTTCTATGGTTTATTAATTGTATTGTGCTACTCTCGGGTGGCTGATTGAATATGAGGACAGGTAATAAATATTTACTACATTAGGAGATGGGCAAGCTTCCCAATGCTGCAGGATTACCCAGTTAGACTTGGAATCAACATAGTTAGAATGAAATCACTATTATAAACGTTTAAAGTAAGTAGGGACTTTTAAATGAATTTCTAAATTTCAAAAATGTTAAAAAAAATTTATAACCACTTATGTTTTATGTTTTTTTTCTTGGATGACATTACCTTCTGAAAATGTTTCTGGTGTACCTGTAAAATAAAGGTGTTGTTTAATTTGGTGTGCATTGCCCCTGTCAGGTAATTAATGCAAGCTCATCATGAGGAAGAGGTGTATAAAAAAAGAGAGTATATCTTCTTTATGAAAATTTAACCATTTTGGACAGAAGACTGAGGGAATTAACCACTAATCAAAAATTTTTAATTTATAAACTGGAAGTAGCCTACATACCAAAGGTGTATTAAATTTACATATTGTCATCTCAAAACATTCAAAATGGCTCATGTGTCTAATTATTAGTAATTTTTGTATTATCACAAGAAAACATAATAAAGTCATACTTGCTTCAATTTACAAATCAAATAGTAATAAAAATGTGAAGGGATCAAAGTAAGATCAGGCTAAAAGAGGTTGTTAGTGTTTACTATGCCTAGAATGTCAATTTTCAAATTTTTTAAAAATTTTTCTAGTACTTTGCTTTTTGAAAGGCTGTAATCCTCAAACATCTTGCTTTTCTGATGAACTTGATATATAAAATTCCGGTAATAAAAAATTCTTAGATTTAATATTTACAATCTTTTATTATCTCTTTTTTTGTTGTTGTTGATCCATATTGAAATAATTCTCAAGTAGAAATTTTTTTAAGTGTACTCAAAACCATTGTCCCTTAACTGAAATTCTTTCTTTTTTGACATTAACTCTTTCCCTTTATTTTAATTTATTATACTATTGAGTGATGATACAGCTATATTCTTCTACAAAATGCCATATTTTTGGTGATGCAATATTGTGTATACAATTCAGAATTACTTGATATTTTGTTGGTTTTTTGTTTTTGTTTTTGTTTTACACCTTTATTGGAGTGTAATTGCTTTACAATGGTGTGTTAGTTTCTGCTTTATAACAAAGTGAATCAGTTATACATATACATATGTTCCCATATCTCTTCCCACTTGCATCTCCCTCCCTCCCACCCTCCCTATCCCACCCCTCTAGGTGGTCACAAAGCACCGAGCTGATCTCCCTGTGCTATGCGGCTGCTTCCCACTAGCTATCTGTTTTACATTTGGTAGTGTATATATGTCCATGCCACTCTCTCACTTTGTCAGAGCTTACCCTTCCCCCTCCCCATATCCTCAAGTCCATTCTCCAGTAGGTCTGTGTCTTTATTCCTGTCTTACCCCTAGGTTCTTCATGACATTTTCTTTTCTTAAATTCCATATATATGCGTTAGCATATGGTATTTGTCTTTCTCTTTCTGACTTACTTCACTCTGTATGACAGACTCTAGGTCCATCCACCTCATTACAAATAGCTCAATTTTGTTTCCTTTTATGGCTGAATAATATTCCATTGTATATATGTGCCACATCTTCTTTATCCATTCATCCGATGATGGACCCTTAGGTTGTTTCCATGTCCTGGCTATTGTAAATAGAGCTGCAATGAACATTTTGGTACATGACTCTTTTTGAATTATGGTTTTCTCAGGGTATATGCCCAGTAGTGGGATTGCTGGGTCATGTGGTAGTTCTATTTGTAGTTTTTTAAGGAACCTCCATACTGTTCTCCATCGTGGCTGTACCAATTCACATTCCCACCAGCAGTGCAAGAGTGTTCCCTTTTTTCCACACCCTCTCCAGCATTTATTGTTTCTAGATTTCTTGATGATGGCCATTCTGACTGGTGTGAGATGTTATCTCATTGTAGTTTTGGTTTGCATTTCTCTAATGATTAATGATGTTGAGCATTCTTTCATGTGTTTGTTGGCAGTTTGTATCTCTTCTTTGGAGAAATGCCTATTTAAGTCTTCTGCCCATTTTTTGATTGGGTTGTTTGTTTTTTTGCTATTGAGCTGCATGAGCTGCTTATAAATTTTGGAGATTAATCCTTTGTCAGTTGCTTCATTTGCAAATATTTTCTCCCATTCTGAGGGTTGTCTTTTGGTCTTGTTATGGTTTCCTTTGCTGTGCAAAAGCTGTGAAGTTTCATTAGGTCCCCATTTGTTTATCTTTGTTTTTATTTCCATTTCTCTAGGAGGTGGGTCCAAAAGGATCTTGCTGTGATTTATGTCATAGAGTGTTCTGCCTATGTTTTCCTCTAAGAGTGTGATAGTTTCTGGCCTTACATTAAGGTCTTTAATCCATTTTGAGCTTATTTTTGTGTATGGTGTTAGGGAATGATATAATCTCATACTTTTACATGTCCCTGTCCAGTTTTTCCAGCACCACTTATTGAAGAGGCTGTCCATTCTCCACTGTACATTCCTGCCTCCTTTATCAAAGATAAGTTGATCATATGTGCGTGGGTTTATCTCTGGGCTTTCTATCCTGTTCCTTTGATCTATCTTTCTCTTTTTGTGCCAGTACCACACTTTCTTGATTACTCTAGCTTTGTAGTATAGTCTGAAGTCAGGGAGCCTGATACCTCCAGCTCCGTTTTTCGTTCTCAAGATTGCTTTGGCTATTCGGGGTCTTTTGTTTTTCCAAACAAATTTTGAAATTTTTTGTTCTGGTTCTGTGAAAAATGCCAGTGGTAGTTAGATAGGGATTGCATTGAAACTGTAGATTGCTTTCGGTAGTAGAGTCATTTTCACAATATTGATTCTTCCAATCCAGGAGCATGGTATATCTCTCCATCTAATTGTATCATCTTTAATTTTTTTCATTAGTGTCTTATAATTTTCTGCATACAGGTCTTTTGTCTCCTTAGGTAGGTTTATTCCTAGATATTTTGTCCTTTTTGTTGCAATGGTAAATGGGAGTGTTTTCTTGATTTCACTTTCAGATTTTTCATCATTAGTGTACAGGAATGCCAGAGATTTCTGTGCATTAATTTTGTATCCTGCTACTTTACCAAATTCATTGATTAGCTCTAGTAGTTTTCTGGTAGCATCATTAGGATTCTCAATGTATAGTATCATGTCATCTGCAAACAGTGACAGCTTTACTTCTTCTTTCCAATTTGGATTCCTTTTATTTCCTTTTCTTCTCTGATTGCTGTGGCTAAAACTTCCAAAACTAAGTTGAATAAGAGTGGTGAGAGTGGGCAACCTTGTCTTGTTCCTGATCTTAGTGGAAATGGTTTCAGTTTTTCACCATTGAGGACGATGTTGGCTGTGGGTTTGTCATATATGGCCCTTATTATATTGAGGAAAGTTCCCTCTATGCCTACTTTCTGCAGGGTTTTTATCATAAATGGGTGTTCAATTTTGTCGAAAGCTTTCTCTGCATCTATTGAGATGATCATATGGTTTTTCTTCTTCAATTTGTTAATATGGTGTATCACATTGATTGATTTGCATATATTGAAGAATCCTTGCATTCCTGGAATAAACCCCACTTGAACATGGGGTATGATCCTTTTAATGTGCTGTTGGATTCTGTTTGCTAGTATTTTGTTGAGGATTTTTGCATCTATGTTCATCAGTGATATTGGCCTGTAGTTTTCTTTCTTTGTGACATCCTTGCCTGGTTTTGGTATCAAGGTGATGGTGGCCTCATAGAATGAGTTTGGGAGTGCTCCTCCCTCTGCTGTATTTTGGAAGAGTTTGAGAAGGATAGGTGTGAGCTCTTCTCTAAATGTTTGATAGAATTTGCCTGTGAAGCCATCTGGTCCTGGGCTTTTGTTTGTTGGAAGATTTTTAATCACAGTTTCAATTTCAGTGCTTGTGATTGGTCTATTCATATTTTCTATTTCTTCCTGATTCAGTCTTGGCAGGTTGTGCATTTCTAAGAATTTGTCCATTTCTTCCAGGTTGTCCATTTAATTGGCATAGAGTTTCTTGTAGTAATCTCTCATGATCTTTTGTATTTCTGCAGTGTCAGTTGTTACTTCTCCTCTTTCATTTCTAATTCTATTGATTTGAGTCTTCTCCCTTTTTTTCTTGATGAGTCTGGCTAATGGTTTGTCAATTTTGTTTATCTTCTCAAAGAACCAGCTTTTAGTTTTCTTGATCTTTGCTATCGTTTCCTTCATTTCTTTTTCATTTCTTTCTGATCTGATCTTTATGATTTCTTTCCTTCTGCTAACTTTGGGGATTTTTTGTTCTTCTTTCTCTAATTGCTTTAGGTGCAGGGTCAGGTTGTTTACTCGAGATGTTTCCTCTTTCTTAAGGTGAGATTGTATTGCTATAAACTTCCCCCTTAGAACTGCTTTTGCTGCATCCCATAGGTTTTGGGTTGTCGAGTCTCCATTGTCATTTGTTTCTAGGTATTTTTTTATTTCCTCTTTGACTTCTTCAGTGATCACTTCGTTATTGAGTAGTGTATTGTTTAGCCTCCATGTGTTTGTATTTTTTACAGATCTTTTCCTATAATTGATATCTATTCTCGTAGCATTGTGGTCGGAAAAGATACTTGATACAATTTCAATTTTCTTAAATTTACCAAGGCTTGATTTGTGACCCAAGATATGATCTATCCTGGAGAATGTTCCATGAGCACTTGAGAAAAATGTGTATTCTGTTGTTTTGGGATGGAATGTCCTATAAGTATCAATTAAGTCCATCTTGTTTAATGTATCATTTAAAGCTTGTTTCCTTATTTATTTTCATTTTGGATGATCTGTCCATTGGTGAAAGTGGGGTGTTAAAGTCCCCTACTATGAGTGTGTTACTGTCGATTTCCCCTTTTATGGCTGTTAGTATTTGCCTTATGTATTGAGGTGCTCCTATGTTGGGTGCATAAATATTTACAATTTTTATATTTTCTTCTTGGATCGATCCCTTTATCATTATGTAGTGTCCTTCTTTGTCTCTTCTAATAGTCTTTATTTTAAAGTCTATTTTGTCTGATATAAGAATTGCTACTCCAGCTTTCTTTTGATTTCCATTTGCATGGAATATCTTTTTCCATCCCCTTACTTTCAATCTGTATGTGTCTCTAGGTCTGAAGTGGGTCTCTTGTAGACAGCATATATATGGGTCTTGTTTTTGTATCCATTCAGCCAATCTGTGTCTTTTCGTGGGAGCATTTAGTCCATTTACTTTTAAGGTAATTATTGATATGTATGTTCCCTTTCCCATTTCCTTAATTATTTTGGGTTGGTTATTGTAGGTCTTTTCCTTCTGTTGTGTTTCTTGCCTAGATAAGTTCCTTTGGCATTTGTTGTAAAGCTGGTTTGGTGGTGCTGAACTCTCTCAGCTTTTGCTTGTCTGTAAACGTTTTAATTTCTCCATCAAATCTGAATGAGATCCTTGCTGGGTAGAGTAATCTTGGTTGCAGGTTCCTCTCCTTCATCACTTTAATTATGTCCTGCCACTCCCTTCTGGCTTGTAGAGTTTCTGCTTAGAGGTCAACTGTTATCCTGATGGGGATTCCCTTGTGTGTTGTTTGTTGTTTTTCCCTTGCTGCTTTTAATATGATTTCTTTGTGTTTAATTTTTGACAGTTTGATTAATATGTGTCTTGGCATATTTCTCCTTGGATTTATTCTGTATGGGACTCTCTGTGCCTCCTGGACTTGATTAACTATTTCCTTTCCTATATTAGGGAAGTTTTCAACTATAATCTCTTCAAATATTTTCTCAGTCCCTTTCTTTTTCTCTTCTTCTTCTGGAACCCCTATAATTCGAATGTTGGTGTGTTTAATGTTGTCCCAGAGGTCTCTGAGACTGTCCTCTGTTCTTTTCATTCTTTTTTTCTTTATTTTGCTCTGCTTCAGTTATTTCCACTATTTTATCTTCCCCCTCACTTATCCATTCCTCTGCCTCAGTTATTCTGCTATTGATCCCATCTAGAGTATTTTTCATTTCATTTATTGTGTTTTTAATCGATGCTTGATTCATCTTTAGTTCTTCTAGGTCCTTGTTAACTGTTTCTTGCATTTTGTCTATTCTATTTCCAAGATTTTGGATCTTGGAAACAGAATCTTGGATCATCTTTACCATCATTATTCTGAATTCTTTTTCAGGTAGACTGCCTATTTCCTCTTCATTTGTTAGGTCTGGTGGGTTTTTATCTTGATCCTTCTCCTGCTGTGTGTTTTTCTGTCTTCTCATTTTGCTTATCTTACTGTGTTTGGGGTCTCCTTTTTGCAGGCTGCAGGTTCGTAGTTCCCGTTGTTTTTGGTCTGTCCCCAGTGGCTAAGGTTGGTTCAGTGGGTTTTGTAGGCTTCCTGGTGGGGGGGACTAGTGCCTGTGTTCTGGTGGATGAGGCTGGATCTTGTCTTTCTGGTGGGCAGGTCCACGTCTGGTGGTGTATTTTGGGGTGTCTGTGGACTTTTTATGATTTTAGGCAGCCTCTCTGCTAATGGGTGGCATTGTGTTCCTGTCTTGCTAGTTGTTTGGCATAGGGTGTCCAGCACTGTAGCTTGCTGGTCGTTGAGTGAAGCTGGGTGCTGCTGTTGAGATGGCGATCTCTGGGAGATTTTCGCCGTTTGATATTATGTGGAGCTGGGAGGTCTCTTGTGGACCAGTGTCCTGAAGTTGGCTCTCCCACCTCAGAGGCACAGCACTGACTCCTGGCTCCTCATTTTGGGATGATTCGTTGTCTATTCATGTATTCCACAGATGCAGGGTACATCAAGTTGATTGTGGAGCTTTAATCCGCTGCTTCTGAGGCTGCTGGAGAGAAATTTCTCTTTCTCTTCTTTGTTCTCACAGCTCCCGGGTCTCAGCTTTGGATTTGGCCCTACCCCTCCATGTAGGTCACCGGAGGGCATCTGTTCTTTGCTCAGACAGGACAGGGTTAAAGGAGCAGCTGCTTCGGGGACTCTGGCTCACTCAGAGCCGGGGGGCAGGGACGGGCATGGAGTGCGGGTTGAGCCTGAAGCGGCAGAGGCTGGCGTGACGTTGCACCAGCCCGATGTGCGTCGTGCGTTCTCCCAGGGAAGCCGTTCCTGGATCCCGGGACCCCGGCAGTGATGGGCTGCACAGGCTTCCCGGAAGGGGGGCGTGGACAGCACACAGGCCTCATGGCGGTGGCATCAACCCCAGTATCCCACGCCCGTCTCTGGGGTCCGCGCTTTCAGCCGTGGCTCGCGCCCTTCTCTGGAGCTCCTCCAAGCAGCGCTCTTAATCCCCTCTCCTCAGGCACCAGGAAACAAAGAGGGAAGAAAAAGTCTCTTGTCTCTTCGGCAGGTCCAAACTTTTTCCCGGACTCCCTCCCGGCTAGCTGTGGCGCATTAGCCCGTTCAGGCTGCGTTCACGCCACCAACCCTAGTCCTCTCCCTGCGCTCCGACTGAAGCCCAAGCCTCAGCTCCCAGCGCCGCCCGCCCCAGCGGGCGAGCAGACAAGCCTGGGCTTGTCTCTGGGCTTTCTATCCTGTTCCATTGATGTATCTTTCTGTTTTTGTGCCAGTACCATACTGCCTTGATTACTGTAGTTTTGTAGTATAGTCTGAAGTCAGGAAGCCTGATACCTCCAGCTCCGTTTTTCCTTCTCAAGATTGCTCTGGCTATTCGGGGTCTTTTTTGTTTCCATACAAATTGTGAAATTTTTTGTTTTAGTTCTGTGAAAAATGCCAGTGGTAGTTCGATAGGGATTGCATTGAAACTGTAGATTGCTTTGGGTAGTACAGTTATTTTCACAATGTTGATTCTTCTAATCCAAGAACATGGTATATCTCTCCATCTATTTGTATCACGTTTAATTCCTTTCATCAGTGTCTTATAATTTTCTGCATACAGGTCTTTTGTCTCCTTAGGTAGGTTTATTCCTAGATATTTTATTCTTTTTGTTGCAATGGTAAATGGGAGTGTTTACTTGATTTCACTTTCAGATTTTTCATCATTAGTGTACAGGAATGCCAGAGATTTCTGTGCATTAATTTTGTATCCTTCTACTTTACCAAATTCATTGATTAGTTCTAGTAATTTTCTGGTAGCATCTTTAGGATTCTCTGTGTACAATATCATGTCATCTGCAAACAGTGACAGCTTTACTTCTTCTTTCCAATTTGGATTCCTTTTATTTCCTTTTCTTCTCTGATTGCTGTGGCTAAAACTTCCAAAACTATGTTGAATAAGAGTGGTGAGGGCTTCCCTGGTGGCGCAGTTGTTGAGAGTCCGCCTGCCGATGCAGGGGAGACGGGTTCGTGCCCTGGTCTGGGAAGATCCCACATGCCGCGGAGCGGCTGGGCCCGTGAGCCATGGCCGCTGAGCCTGCACGTCCGGAGCCTGTGCTCCACAACGGGAGAGGCCACAACAGTGAGAGGCCCGCATACTGGAAAAAAAAAAAAAAAAAAAAAAAAAGAGTGGTGAGAGTGGGCAACCTTGTCTTGTTCCTGATCTTAGTGGAAATGGTTTCAGTTTTTCACCATTTTGGACAATGTTGGCTGTGGGTTTGTCATATATGGCCCTTATTATGTTGAGGAAAGTTCCCTCTCTGCCTACTTTCTGCAGGGTTTTTATCATAAATGGGTGTTGAATCTTGTCAAAAGCTTTCTCTGCATCTATTAAGATGACCATATGGTTTTTCTCCTTCAATTTGTTAATATGGTGTATCACTTTGATTGATTTGCATATATTGAAGAATCCTTGCATTCCTGGAATAAACCCCACTTGATCATGGGGTATGATCCTTTTAATGTGCTTTTGGATTCTGTTTGCTAGTAATTTGTTGAGGATTTTTGCATCTATGTTCATCAGTGATATTGGCCTGTAGTTTTCTTTCTTTGTGACATCCTTGTCTGGTTTCGGTATCATTGTGATGGTGGCTTCGTAGAATGAGTTTGGGAGTGTTCCTCGCTCTGCTATATTTTGGAAGAGTTTGAGAAGGATAGGTGTTAGCTCTTCTCTAAATGTTTGATAGAATTTGCCTGTGAAGCCATCTGGTCCTGGGCTTTTGTTTGTTGGAAGATTTTTAATCACAGTTTCAATTTCAGTGCTTGTGATTGGTCTGTTCATATTTTCTATTTCTTCCTGATTCAGTCTTGTCAGGTTGTGCATTTCCAAGAATTTGTCCATTTCTTCCAGGTTGTCCATTTTATTGGCATAGAGTTGCTTGTATATAAGAAAGAAAGAGGATAAAAGAAATAAAATAAAGAATATAAAATAAAGAAAATAAAATAAAGGTAAAATAAAGTTATTAAAGTATAAATATAATTATTAAGAAAAAAAAATTTTTTAAGGGAAAAAAAAAGTGGATAGAACCCTAGGACAGATGGTTTAAGCAAAGGTATACAGACAAAATCTCACACAGAAGCATACACATACACATTCACAAAAAGAGGAAAAGGGGAAAAAATAATAAATCTTGCTCTCAAAGTCCACCTCCTCAGTTTCCTCAATTTGCGATGATTCGTTGTCTATTTACGTATTCCACAGATGCAGGGTACATCAAGTTGATTGTGGAGATTTAATCTGCTGTTCCTGAGGCTGCTGGGAGAGATTTCCCTTTCTGTTCTTTGTTTCCACAGCTCCCGGGGTTTAACTTTCTATTTGGCCCCACCTCTGCGTGTAGGTCGCTGGAGGGCGTCTGTTCTTCGCTCAGACAGGACGGGGTTAAAGGAGCCGCTGATTAGCGAGCTCTGGCTCACTGAGGCCGGGGGGGAGGGAGGGGTACACATGCGCGGAGAGCCTGCGGCGTCAGAGGACGGCGTGACGTTGCACCAGCGTGAGGCGCGCCGTGCGTTCTCCCGGAGAAGTTTTCCCTGGATCACGGGACCCTAGCAGAGGTGGGCTGCACAGGCTCCCCGGAAGGGGGGGTGTGGAGAGTGACCTGTGCTCGCACACAGGCTTCTTGGTGGCGGGAGCAGCAGTCTTAGCGTCTCATTCCCGTCTCTGGGGTCCACGCTTTTAGCTGCGGTTCGCGCCTGTCTCTGTAGCTCCTTTAAGCAGTGCTCTTAATCCCCTCTCCTCGCACACCAAGAAACAAAGAGGGAAGAAAAAGTCTCTTGCCTTTTCGGCAGGTCCAGCCTTTTTCCCGGACTCCCTCCCGGCCAGCCGTGGTGCACTAACCCCTTCAGGCTGTGCTCACGCCGTAAGTCCTCTCCCTGCGCTCCGACCGAAGCCCGAGCCTCAGCTACCAGCCCCGCCTGCCCCGGCAGGTGAGCAGACAAGCCTCTCAGGCTGGTGAGTGCTGGTCGGCACCGATCCTCTGTGCGGGAATCTCTCCAGTTTGCCCACTGCACCCCTGTTGCTGTGCTCTCCTTCGCGGCTTCGAAGCTCCCGCACTCCGCCACCCGCAGCCTCCGCCCACAAAGGGGCTTCTAGTGTGTGGAAAACTTTCCTCCTTCACAGCTCCCTCCCACTGGTGCAGGTCCCGTCCCTATCCTTTTGTCTCTGTTTATTCTTTTTTATTTTGCCCTACCCAGGTACGTGGGGAGTTTCTTGCCTTTTGGGAGGTCTGAGGTCTTCTGCCAGCGTTCAGTAGGTGTTCTGTAGGAGTTGTTCCACGTGTAGATGTATTTCTGATGTATCTGTGGGGAGGAAGGTGATCTCCGCGTCTTACTCTTCTGCCATCTTCCCCCTCTCCAGTATTTTGTTGTTGTTTACTTGGCATGCTGTTTTTACTGGCAACTCTGCTAGTGTTGGAGGGTCTCCTACAGAGGCGGGAGGTGGCTGTGTCTCATGGCTGGGATAAGGACATTGGCACTGAAATTCTTAAGGAATATATGTTTAAGAATTAATAAATTTTTGGATTTTTGAACTTTAATGCAGGCATATGCTAAGTATTCTTTAACATGCACAGTAGTAAAAAGCACCACACATAGAGTCCAAAATTGATATTTTTGTGTTAAAATAGCAAGTGGGATGAATATTTGTAAGTAGCCTCACACTATTTTAGGTTAGATTTTGCCATCAAGTAATTTAACAAGATACTTTTAATTCACATTTTGTTTTTTGATTCTTCCAAATTGTATATAGTTAATAGTGAACCTATATTCTTTAATGTTATGCTTATCTTTTTCTAATGCATTCTTCCATGGTGTCAATAATGCAAATTATTTACATTATTCTTCTTAGAAACTTCATTCTCCATTTTGATTAACATGTTCTAGGCAAAATAATTTTTGTCACTTTTGCTAATTTTTCTTCCTACTAACACTACCATTCTCTATTTTCATCCATTTGCTTCTCAGTTAAGTTTAAATTATTTGCATAGTTTTGTACCCTTTCAAAATGATACATTCTTACTTGTGTCCCTCATATATGTCTTGCTACTGTTCCATCCTTCTGGTGTAACTTTTATACCTGGATTAACATTCATTGATAAGCTATACATGTTTATCAGTTTTGAAATTAATGTTTTTGTTATAGTCATGAAAGTATGTTTTCTCTCACTAATTTACTACCTAAGTAACTACATAATCTTAAAAGATATCATTTCGTCAATTATATCAATTTATTATTTCTTCATTAGCCAATTCAGATATTTTACATCATTAAGCTAGATGCACCATCCTCATCTCACTGTTATCCCTGGTCACTACACAGGATAGAAGCCACTCTGGGCATGTGTCCCTTCATGTATTCATCCCCATATTGCTTTTGACTACTTTTCTTCCAACCTAACCTCCCCTTGCTGCCCCAATTCCAATGTTGTCCACTGTGCTAGATCAAACCCCAATTATTTTGTAGACCAACAGCTGGCATCCTCAGAGCTTTTTGTTGAAGGCTTTGCCTTATCACAGCTTAATTGAAAACTGGCTCTCTTCTAAGGACATGGCTTTCATGGAAGAAACTGCTTTTTCGCAGATTGTGAATCTCAGGACTAGAATGTGAAGCACATGTCTTCCTCATTCTACCTTGTTGAATTAAGATTTTCACTCATATGCTTTCATAAGGAAGAAAATCCCCATATCCCAATTCCTTTCATTTTTACATCATCTGACTATCTCAACATCTGTTCTTTTTACTTGCAAATGTATGTTGCTTTTCTTGTTCATTTGTATAATTCTTAAACATTGAGGCAGAACCTGAAAAGTGATCAGAAATCACATTTTCTTTTCCTCCTAAGTGCACACTAGACATCATTTTCCAGTCTCTTTTACAGCTAGCAGGTGCCATGTGATTGAGTTCTGATGGAGAGAATTTGGGCAGAAGTGATATATAGCATTTCTGGGCCCCAAATAAATCTCCAGTGTTCTTCTCCCTCCTCTCTCCCAATCTGCAAACTAAATATAGCGATAGAGGATGCTCTATAAGTGGCATAGTAACATGTAGGAAGAAGTATAGATCCCTAAATGACTGTGTGGTGGAGAGTGTCCAAACTACATTGGACTGAGACTCAAGTAAGAAACTTCTGTTTTGTAGAACTACTGAGATTTAGGGGTTGACTTACAACAATTAACCTACCTAAAGTAATGCAAAAACTAACCCATATTTTCTTTTTCCACCCTCTATGCTTATATTGTTTCAGTGACTTTGGCATATGGATGGTGTATTGATGGCAATATTGGCCTTGGGAAACCCAAATTACATGACCCTTAATACTCAAGGTTTCAGAGAATATATAGATTATCTCTCTCTCAGCATCCATAAACCTCTGTAAGAATGATTTTTACTGGCCCTACTTGACCTGTTTGGGCTTACTTTGGACCAGTCATTGTTTGAAGGACTTTGGGTATTTTGATTGTTCAGTTTGACTCAGATACTTCTCCCTGAGTTGAGATCAGAGCAGGATAAGTTGGCAGACTGTCAATATCCCAAGTAAATGAGACTTTGGATATTATTTTTAAGAAAAAGAAAAGAAAGTGACAATGGACAAAAACAACAGATATCCACAAAAAATGATGATAGTCCATGAATTCCTTGTTACCTGTCAGTAAAAAAAAATGAGATGAGAAATTTGACCTAATAATATTATATATATTTAATCTAATAAAAATGGGGCTTTTATTTCACTTTTCTAACAATTCATTTTACTGCATTTTACAAGCGTATCTATCTTAAATGGATTTCAATCAAAGAATAAATACAATCTTTCACCACAGATAGCTTGTGAAGAACTGCACTGTACCTTCCAACATTTTCTCTCAGCTGCAGAAAAAAAGCTCTTGATGAAGCCATCAAAAGCCTTTTTAAATACTTCTTATATTGTAAAGGAAATTGTAATATGTATTTTTCCTTTGTTGGTCATTATCATATATTCACAAATTATTTTCTGATATTTGATGATCTCTGTCTTTAATGAATTAAAACCTATAGATACTAATCTATTTTTATTCTTTAAAGTGACCATAATATTCTGGACCCAAAAATATGATGCTTTGTTATGACTGTATTATCATAGTAGGCAAATAATGAGAGAAAAATTTTGGATTTGAGTAGGAGTACAGTAGATTAAAGTGTCAATTTAAGGGGCATAATTAATATGTTTCACAATGCCCAAAACTAAGTATTTCATCAGTCCAGAAAACAAACAGATTAATTATTATCAAATTACAGCTTGTGGCTTCAAGTACCAGCATGCACCCCTCCCACCCTCTAAGAAAGGCAATCTCTCTATAAAATTTAATAGGATTATCATAAGTATCTGTGATCTAATCTTTGGACATGAAGGATATTAAAGTCCTTCAACATCATTAAATTTTTAAGTATAAATTTATTTATTTAGTGAAAGTGTTTCAATTGTCCAAATTTCTGTATCTGGAAATATATTTAATTTTCACACATTATCCATCACCTTTCAAAAATCTATACCAACAACATATTTAAAAGCATGTTTTTAAGAAAGTCCTCTGTATTGGCTAGCTACTGCTGCATAACCTATCACCCCAAATTTGTTGGCCTAACAGAATAAACATTAATTATGTTCATCAATCTGCAGCTCATGTAGGAGGTTCTGATGATGTGGTCCACACTCAGTTGATTTTGGCTGGGGTCGCTCATACGCCAGCTGCTAGCTTACCAGTTGGCTGGAGGACAGATGGCTTATGATAACCTTATACACATGTCTGCTGATTGGGTAGATTGTAGATGACTTAGCTATATATCTCTCATTATCCAGTAGGTTAGCCAGGTTTGTTCACAGAGCAGTGGTAGACTTCTTAGAAGCTTATAAAGCCTCTTAAAATCTAAACTGGGAACTGGAACACTATCATTTCTGTCACATCCTTATGGTAAAAGCAAGTTACAAACCCAGCTTAGATGTTAGGAGTAGGAAGAGACACCTGATCTCTTGATGTGAGGAGCTGCAAAGAAGGGTTTGATTAATGGAAATGTGAAGAATTGGCGCTAAGTTGAAGTCAATCTATCACAACGAGTCATGTAATTGTAACACCATAATATCATTTAAAAATACTTAGAAAATAATCCCTGTAGCTGCCAAATACTCTTAAGATTTTAGATAAATTGAGTATAGTATTGTTAATTATGTATAAAATTAGTAAGAAGGTCATAATTTAAAATCATCCAGGCAACTTAAAGGGAGGACATTAAAAGTGAAATATAGAATTAGAGAGCTTTGATTAAGAATAGAACTTCTGGTACTTAAATGAACACAACTCATTAATTGAGTTTAGTAGGAAGAGTAAAAAAAAAAAAGAAAACACAGGTAAAAGTATATTAGAAAGAGTACATATAAGTTGATAGTGATATTTTGCCTTAAAAAAAGAAGAGACAGATACAAGTGGAAAAGTCCTATTTGGCAAGCTGAAAGAATGATTTTATCAGAAATAATTCAGCAAAGATAATAACCAACTCCCTTTGAAAGGATTTAAATAGACTTTAAAGACAGAGGAGCACAATCCACCACTTCACAGTTTTACCTCAAATTGTGTAAGGCAACATGCAGAGAATTGACAAGCAAATGGGTGAAAATAGTAAGCAAATACTTTTTTTAAAATGTATTCTTATAAAATTAGCCCCAAATACTCCTGACTTGAAATCACTCAGGTGCCTTTATACTGAAATACTTACTGTAAGTTTGAAAGTGAATGGTTCTGAGGGAGCCAATAACAACCTGATTAGCAGAAAACCAAGTCAGTCTGAAGAATGAGTAGGAGCATGGGTTGACAGGGAAGGACACGAGGGAACTTTCTGTGTTGGTATGAATGCTCTAAATCTTATTAAGGGTATGGAGTACATGGGCAAATGAATATTTCAAACTTTATTTAATAGCACAGTTAAATTTTGTGCATTACACTTAATGTATATAAATGCCTAATAATAAAGTGTATTTCATTATTTGTAAATATAATAAATACCACACAATAAGCAAATAACTAAATAACTGTAAACAAATATTGCTCTTGAGTTAGTTAATTACGTTTTTTTTTCTGTGATATGGATAAACAATATGCTGTATGTTACAAGTTTCAGCAAATGAGTAATTACGTTAAAGGTAATGAGATGCAGGTCTCTCATAGTTGACGAAGGCAGCTACAAATTTAAAAAAAAAGAAATATTAAAACAAACTCTAGAATCTTGGATCAGAAGTATGTGAATTCATGGCTTTAAATATAGATATTTAAATATATAGATGAACTATAAATAAATATATATGCACATATATAAAATATACTGTATGCATATTTTAGAGATAGATGAGATAGATAGTTGATAGATGGTGTACATATATTCCCTAGTCACTCTGTCTGCTGAGAGAATTTAGAAGCAATGGTATACAGGTAGCAAAGGGTACACTAGCATCAAGATTTTAGTTTATAATATCATTCTCAAGTATTAGGAATCTGGATCCTTAATGATTTGGATGATTCCAGAGCTGGGGCATAGAAAAAGTAAGTTAGCAACATCTTGCCATTGCAGAAGCTAAGTGAGTTCTCAGATAATAATAAGGGCAAGTCAAAAAGTCAGGGAACCATTTTGAAGCGGCTCCCTCTGGCTATATCTGGGGTAAGTTGAGTATTAAAATAGTGATAATATAGGCTTACAGTTTGTAATGTTTAATTCTCTGGTCAGCATTTTGCAATGGCTCCTAGCAGTGACAGCAGTCAATATGACTAAAGTAACAGCTCCTAAGAGGAGGTGCAACACTTCACTTTTTTAATTTTTGAGATTAACATCAAACAAATTTGTTTCTTAACAGTCATTAACATATGTGCTCAGTTAGTTCAGTCTTCTACTTAACTGAAACCAATTAATTATACATATTCAAACTTCAACCCTTACTTTCATTACATTATACAATTGTCTAATGCATTTTAAAAAGGAGTCTCATTACAAGAAGAATAAAAGACTGAAAGGCCATGTCCAAAGTTATTCTTCTGGCAGCCTTGCTAAAATTACAGAGAATGTAGAATAAGAAGGCTTGTGTTTAAGTATTGGTCTGACACTTTAAAATGCCTTGTGTTATTGAGAAAATCACTTAATCTCTAACCTTTATCATAGCTAAAAGATGTGGGCAATAAAAATAACAATCATAGCAACAATGTCTTCCTCACAGAGTTTTTGTCAGGATTAAGAAGCTTTCCTTACAGCCATGTGATCCTATTTTACTTCAGGCCTGTTTCAATGTCCCAGTATAACTTTGGCACCCAAGGAGGTCTCATTCCTATTCCAGTGTCTTCAATAATATGTATCATCAGAAATATATCTCAGGGAAAACTTTTTGTTGTATTACAAATAATGTAAAGGGTGAACAGGAACCAAAAAAGAGTTATGGTCTAATTTCAGTGTTTGTTTCTTCAAATATTTTTTTCTACTTATGCTCTTCTTGTGAGTATATCATAGGTTTTTCATGAAAGAATAGTTGAATGGGAAAGGAAAATCTTCAAATATCTCTAAGAAAGTTTTATACAAGAAAGCTAAAAATCATTCAATAGATTAAGTATTTAAATTAAGAGATACAGTCATATTAGATTTTGTTGAAGGGATACATGAACACAAAGCCTACACATGTATTCCATTGATGCTTCATGTCAAATACAAAATAAAATATACCAGAATCTATGCAATTGTCAATGAGACAATAAAATACATTTGGCATAATCCCCAGTCAAAAAAGATTTTGCAAATCAAGTTTACATGCTGAAATGCAATTGTAATGTCCTAAGGTTATATTCTACCAGATTCAAAATGAATACTCACTATTTTGTCTGTAGGATTATAAATATGAATAAATGAAAATATAAATTTCTTACTCTAACTCCACATGTTTACAGTGAGTCCCAAATATCCCTTAAGGTTATAAAAATGTTATGGCTTAAAACCAGAATTTAATTTGAGCTCTGATTACTTTAATTTTTTAAAAAATCTATATATTACAAAATATTTTAAATTGTAGAAGGGTCTTTTTTATTTAAAATTGTAATTTTGTAGATTTACAAATATATTTAATTTAGTTTATTTTTTCTCTTTGACTATAATTTTTAAGAACAAAGAAGTTGTTCTCAAAGAACTGAGAACTTTTTCAAGTTGCTTCATTCTCTCTACAGTGGATATACTACAGATCTCAAAACCTTTATTCACAATTCAGAAATCCAAAAAGTTCTGAACACTAGAAGGTTTTTTTCCCAAAGGTTTGAAGTAAACTCATTTGGTGATAATATAACATGACCTATACCTACTTAGGCTATTATATTCTTTTGAAAATCTCACCTATGCAGTGAAGGTAAAGTACTGGTTTAGGAACCTCTGAACTAAATTCATTCATTGGTTTGGCCCTAGGCTTCGTCTCCTACTCCCAGTGAAAACAATGCTCAAGGACAGTTACCAGAAATTAGGAGATTCCCTCTGGGGCAACTGTCAAATTCTTTGCAAATTTCTTTCCTGTATTTTCTGCTTTCATACTGCTCTTGGCCTCTGATTTCACCCATATTTTCTTTCTAACACAGTAATGCATTAAAAAAACAGGATTCTTGTACGTTAGCCAACATGTTTACTGAAGTTTTACAGCATATCATTTAAGATTTAATTTAGCTTAATAGCGTAGATCCAGATTTCCTAGAAATGAGTTCTAGTTCTGCCATGTCCCAGCTACAAGACCCTGAACAAATTATAAAACTTCCAAGATTTTCAATTCCTTTATCTATACATTGGGTGAAAATAACAGTAGCTACATCATGGCTTAACTGTGAAAAATACATGAGTTAACTTACTTAAAATAATTAGTCCTCAATGTTGCTGAAATTGTTGGTACTCAGTATTACAGGAAATGGAAAATTCAGTTATTTCTTCAATAGAATAAAATGATCAGATTTCAGAATCAAAATTAAAAAGCAAGATACTTGGATCCAACATGAGGTTTTTAAGAAGTAGCAACAATTCTCCTGAGATCAGGATAAAGATGACTTCAAACTGGCCCATTACGTAGACTCACTTGATTTCAGAGAAACACATTCATTTTAATCTACAAGTGTAGTAGAGAGTCGCCATATTACAAAAGGAAATAATTCTGCCCTCAAATACATTTAAAGACATCATATGAAGAAGCAGAATATTTAACTTCAAAGGCATTGGATGATTCTTCCAGTGTTAAGCTTACAGCTTTTACAAGTTTAGAATCAGAGCTTTTGGTTTATTCCTCAAAGTGATTAAAGTAGTTTATGCAATATTTTAAGCAATATGAAAAAGTCTCAATTTCTATGGAATATCGTATTTCCTCAAAACCACTTTTCTAAAAAAGAAAGCTTGAGAATTTGATGCCCAAGCTTCCAAATCATGCTTTTATCTGGAAAGTTATCACATGAAATATACCTGTTAGTATAGCAGCATGGTGACATGGGACCAATAGATCTGTCCAGTTATTAATTTTGAGATTTCAAATCAAAGACACAGTTAAGGTAATTTTAAGAGAAAAATAATGTAAAATATAAATCTCTAAAGCATCAGTTCTTAGAAACAAAAGGAAGAAAAAATAGGTTATTACTTTACCCTTGATTGTGACTTATTTTGTCATTTAACAATAGCCACCATCTTTTTTCATTTTCAAAATCTAAGAAAATGTCACCTACAAGTTTTAAAAAATCATTTAATTTAGATTTATTTCAGATCAATCATTAAGGAAACTCAGTCACTGAATTTGACATATTCTATGTGTTCATGAAATATTTCTGAAAGAATCTGTCCAAAAATTGTCTTCAGTGAGTTGAAGAGATAACTTTTCTGAGCTTTGCTACATTCATTAAAATCTATGACATGCCAAGTTTTTTCTCTAACTTACTTCAATCTTTAATTTTATTCTTAATATTCTTGCATTTTACAAAATAAAACATTTTATTTCATTTGTATATTTCTTGGGTATAATTTTCCAACTAACCCTTCTTTATTTCTTAATTTTGAATCCTAAATGATTTCTATATGTTTCCAAATCACACAGATTTCACAAATTGTGATGCTTGAAGTTATTCCATTGGTTCTATTCCTCTCTTTCCAGTATGATATTAATATAATCCTATAATTCTAAAATCCATTCCATATATTACTCATTTCTCTAATAAAGCATTAATAAGTACATATTCTTCTGTACATTTTCTTTCTCTTTAATACTGCCTTTCAATTCTTAATTAAATGCTTTAAACTAAAAAAATATTGTATATGAATTTATTTCATCAGCTTTTCAGAAGTGTCCATCTCTGTAACTTTATTAGATACGTAACAGTTAAGTCTATCTTCCATAAACTATGCAATTACCATTTTTTCCAAAGTAGCTTTCACAGTGAGTCATTCTCTTTTATGGCATTAGGCCTACAAGTGGCAACAGATGCACTCACATGTAATGAAGCACAAGGCCCCAATTTGGCACTGCTAGTCAAGAGTTTCCTCTTATAGGAGATGTCACTTTTTGTACTCAACAAGCTCTCCTGCTAAATTAATCTTTGGTTGGCATTTGTGTCTACTTGAAATGAGCTTGCCACTTCCTCAGTATGGCACCATGACAACCTAACAGATGGGGCTAAGGACATGCATGCCAGATGATCTGAATGACAACCAGGTTTAAGTATTATGGGGCAGGTTCCCATCCTCAAATATTGAAATAATGATTCACATCAACTATGTGACTATTTTAAAAAATGAATACGTATCTACCACTTAAACCTTATATAAGTTTTAAAATAACTTTTGCAATTATATGTCAAAGTTGAAGATAAATCATACTAATATGTACACCTATGTGTACTTCTTTCCAGATACCAGTTAAATGAAAGTGAGGCCAAACTGACTGTCCCAAGGGTCCTTAGAATTACAGTCGATAAGAAAGGCACCTTCCATTAGACAAAACATTGAAATATCTGCAGTCAGCTACTTGGTTTCTTACTCAACTTATTCTCAGATGTCTTGTCTCAGTTACAGGCTAGCTTTCTGTCCTAATCCTTGGATACTGTGCATCTTCTGGCTCCTGCTATACTCTAGATTACTAACTTTCCCTTATTCTTTTCTACCTGTCTCTTTCATACTTCTATCTTCCAGTGTAGGTTTTACTTCTCATAATTACTCCAATCTCTGAAAACCTTGACTCTTCATTATCAGTCCAGTTGTGCATATTTTAATTTATTGTGGTTATTATTTTACTTATTATTATTATTGCATTGCAGCATTAACTTACCCTTTGAGCTATGATGTACTTAGCTATAGGATCCAGTGTTTGGCCAGCTTTCATTATTAATACTTTTACTGCCTTTACCTCATCTTTATCTTCCCTTTTCTGGTTTTGTACCTATTGTTTTCCTTGTGAAGAAACTTTAGGTTTATATATTTCTCATGCTTAGTGACAGTATTAAAGAAAATAGTTCCAAAATCAGAGTGAATTAATGTTTGAAAGTGATATGGCTAAATGTGACAGTGTTCTTCTAAAATAATCATATTTTCCCCTGAGGGTTAGAAGGATTTAAGGGTTCTGTAATTTGGTTAGGTTTACCCAGTACCGGTTAAAATAGAAAACTAACTCAATTAGACAATTTGGAACCAAAAGCACTGTCATTGAAACATTGCATTGGGATGGCCTAATATATGATAGAAATGTTTTATTGTTTAAGAAATGTTATTATTATTTAAACCTTCTCAATTTTGAACTTGGATTTCCACCACATTTTTCATAAAGTTTCATCATATAGTTAGGAATTTACGTAACACATTAACATTTTACTTTTAAAAAGTTAATGTCACATGTTATTTTATAAGTATATAAGTAAAATTCAGTGTTTGATTATGCCCTACAGAGTCACCCAAAGAGTTTCTTAAGAAGATCAATATTCCTTCTTTCTTCACACCTTCTGCACATTCTTTCCAGTACACTGTGCATACAGCGTATACTTAAATAAAGATTTCCATAAGTATGAGTTAAGCTTCATTAACTACATTAAATTCCCAAATCACCTGAGAGTCTGGCATATACTTATTGCTTGATAAAACCCAATGTTTTTCTCTAAAATTATTTAAAATAAGACAGTAAGTGGCAATTTAAAGGATAGTAGACATCTAGAAAGAGAGAATGACTAATGAAATCAGCCAGATGTAGCCTAGCTATGTTGAACTCTTGACTCCAGCTCCAGAACTAATTCCTTCTTTCTGTGAACCTCTGCGATTGATTAATTGATTGATTGATTGATTGATTGATGGCTGTGTTGGGTCTTTGTTTCTGTGCATGGGCTTTCTCTAGTTGCGGCGAGTGGGGGCCACTCTTCATCGGGGTGCGCGGGCCTCTAACTATCGCGGCCTCTCTTGTTGTGGAGCACAGGCTCCAGACGCTCAGGCTCAGTAGTTGTGGCTCACGGGCCCAGTCGCTCTGCGGCATGTGGGATCCTCCCAGACCAGGGCTCGAACCCGTGTCCCCTGCATTAGCAGGCAGATTCTCCACCACTGCACCACCAGGGAAGCCCAATCTCTGGGATCTTGAGTGCTTCCACTTTTCCTTTTTGAATTTACGTATTTTTACAATAGCTTACTGCATAAATTTTTCCTACCCTAACTTTATTATACTGAGTTTTAGAACCACAGTTTTATTTGAAGATCATGCTGAACTAAGACAGGGGAGCATTGCCTACAGGGAGCTGACTGCCCACTGGTCTAGCTCAACCCTGTGACGTTACTTTAGTGCTGAATCGGGTCTTTATACTCTGGGAGCTGGACCTCACCTCTTCAGTCTCAGGATTTCTGCTATTCTTATATCAAGAGATGATCAGAATCTAAAGCAGGATATTCATTTACATTAACTAAACTCAAAGAGACTGATATAAATTCTAATAATGACTATGAATTTATATACAAGTAAACATGACGATCAAGTGAACTGGATCCATGATTACCAATTTGCTTATTTTCTCTTTATGGACATATCCACATAGAAAGTCTAATTCTAATCAGAAGATTTCTTAGTGAACTTGGAGTTAAGGGAATCGTTTTCCGTGTTCTCTTATATAATGATGAGTCAGGTGCAGCCACAAAAGGGGGCACTGGAAGACTTGAGAAAACAAAGTTTATTTTATTCACAGGTCCTAGAGAGGGTATAGAGCTGCTGAAAGGGCCACATACTCATATATAGAGCACCCTCCAAACTAGTCAGGTCTTTAAGGAACACTTCTTTTTTTTTTTTTTTTTAATCTTTTCCAACCCTCCCTCATCTGTGCCAGCATTGCTCTGATATTCTAATTCTTTTAGATATGTTAGTAACTTTATTTAGACTTCTACCAGCCCTTAGGTTAGGGATCCAGCTGTGTCTTCTAAGAGTATATATTTTGTCTATCTCTCAAAAAAAATCACCTTCCTCTCCAAGTTTGGATTAGGAGACCTTTATTGTAAAAAATAACAGTAATGTGGAGAAATATATATATATATATTTAGTGTGTGTAACTTGAGCACTGTGCCACCTGACTGAGGCTGAACTTTCAGCCTAAACTTTTAGTTCAGTGCTACCTCAGAGCTTCTGAAATTCAGTCACTGAAGCCTTTTAACTATGCTAAGTTTCATGCTCTCTGGCTAGCTCACTGCAGGAGGCTAATAGCTTGGCTCAAACCCTGCAGGTCTAAAAAATCAAATTTTGAAAGTTGGGTTAAATATACTCTTTGTTTTGTCTACTAGTCTGAGTCTCAGATTAATCCACTGAGACAGAGATAACTCAACCTTATTACCACATTTTTATAATAAATTCATCTTTTATAGCCTAGTCTTACTATATCAGGACCCTGTCTACCTTCTTGTATCTTATTAGTAGGGGCAGACAAATCAAACGCCTCTGGTTTTGGTTTCTAAAGAATTTCTAAACCACTTACTGGCTTTCACTTCTAGTATCTATGGGCTAACCATCAACATGATTTTAATTAATTTTGCCAACTTTGATTACTCTTTATGTTTTTTGATCAAGCAAAATCTTCTTTATCTTATTGATACTTCTGAATTGGGTTCTGTTAGACAAATGAAGCATTTGTACACACAATTTCATCTCTGGCTCATCTTTTTTATTAATGCTTTACATGCCTAAGGATATCTTCAACACCAAAAGCAATTTCTATATACTTTCTAGCCATCTTCTCTTTTCTACAGGGTGAGCATGCTATGCCTAGAAATTATCTTCCACTGTGAAGAAACTTCTATCCATGTATTTATTTCTTTGACTTGACTATTGTCTAGATTTTCTTTGCAGACTAAAAAGGTGACAGCTCTCTTGAAATTCATATATTTGTCCCCTTCCTCACCTATGTAAAGGAACATTAGGAAATCTAGATGAAAGATAAAAATGCTGCACACAGATGCACATTATCGGAGGAATTCCTCACCCAGTGGGGAAAAGGACACAATCAAAGTGTTAGTATATTACTCCACACTGTATTTTCTGCAGTAAGGATAATAGCACCTATCTGCAACCATTTCACTTAGTAACTTCCAAGGGAACAATAATTTTAAGAAACATATAAAGGCCTTTGAGATTCTTAAAAGGAGAAAAACTTGAGATGAATTACAGGGAGAAATTTAACTTACAGGTAATGAAACAATGGCAGTTTTTTTTTTTTTAAAAAAAACTTTAAAGCTTTGTCATTTCTATATTCAGTCCTTCCATTTTGCCAGTAGACCATCTTTATTCCCTTACCTTCTCAAAAAAGAAAATATAAACAAACAAAAGCAATGAACAAAACTACACACAGACATACATATACAAATACATTCTTATAGCGAACTCTAAGGTTGCTTCATTTGTGTGTTCTTTTTTTAGAAGTAGTTGAGTCTCTACTTGAAAAAACAGCTAAAGTGGTCAAGGTAAAGGTCATATGAAACTGATATTATTGATATCAGAACTTGCTAAGCTCTTTTTTTCAAAATTCTGAAAAGCAAAATCACACAAAGTATAGTAATTTAGCCAGCTTATGGACAGATTTGTGATTTCTATCTAGGAAATTAAGAAGTGAGATTCTATCGTTATTAGTGATACTAGAAGGAATTCCTTCCTCACTTGAAATCCAACAGCACTCTACTTGTAATTCTTTATTTTTTTACTGTCTATTATAAGAATGCACCAATCTGATCTCCCTTATTAGACTGCATACTCCATGAATATAGAGTCCACATCTAATGCAAAGTGGTATCCCCCTCGGAGCCTTAACTTAGAGTGAGCTCAATAAATATTTGTTGTATAAATGTCTAAGAAGCATTATGCAAGGATCATCTCTGGCTTGGGATAAAACAAAACATAATAGCATAAGCATGGATCATAAAGTTGCTATGCCAACGTTTACCCAATTGAAACTGGACATGCTCACATTTTACCAGATGGACAGGCTTCCAGTAAATAGTATACAGAAACATTTTATGTAAGGTTAGAGAGATCTGGCTGTTATCAAACTCAGGTCTGGCTGCTCACTGCTTGAAAGCCAATACTCGAGGCTAGTGGTGGTTGAAAGGAAAGTTGCTTTAATCAGAAAGCCGTCAATCTGAGGAGGAGGCAGACATGTGTCCCCAAAACCAACTCAGAAGATTCTGCTCAAGCATGACAGTTTTTAAAAGGAAAAAAGAAGAGAGAAGACTCTAGGTGAATCATTGAGGCAGGAGGTTGGATTCTGCATCATTTTCTGTTGTGAGCAGACTGGCTGCCTATTTCTTCAGATGTTATCTTGCCCCCGTGATCTGTCTGCAGGATTACTAAGAGGGCAGGTAGAGAGCTAGTCATTCTTTAACTACTTAATTCTTCAATCTTACTTCTTTTAGTCTAGGAAAAGAGTCAACAGGTTAGGCAAGGCATGGTGTGCATTCAGGAGAATGTCAGTCAGGAGTTAGGTTAAATTGCCTAGTGATTTCATTCCTATAAAGTTTGAGGGGAACAGAAATGGACAAACAGGAAAGGGGCAAAAGAGCTGCTTACAAATGCCCACTTGTCAGACATCATTCCATTTCTATGGGATTAGGAGTGAAGGTGGGTCTTCTGTAGCTTCATGCTGACATAGGGCACCATATTGCTAGAGTGAAAGATGTTGACATGGATCTGTAGCATCTCTTTGCTGACAATTTTAGTTGCCTGCTTACATATACGGGGAGAACAGGCTACAATTATTATTATTATTTTTTTTTGCTGTACGTGGGCCTCTCACTGCTGTGGCCTCTCCCGTTGCGGAGCACAGGCTCCGGACACACAGGCTCCGCGGCCATGGCTCGCGGGCCCAGCCGCTCCGCGGCATGTGGGATCCTCCGGGATCGGGGCACGAACCCGTGTCCCCTGCATCGGCAGGCGGACTCTCAACCACTGCGCCACCAGGGAGGCCCTACAATTATTTTGATGCCCACAAAGATATAGATTATTATGGGCAATAGTATGAATCCCATTCTCTTAAGGTCAGTTCTTGGAATTGTACTAGCCATAAATTCTGTACTACTCAAGATGGAGCAACTTATGTCATGACTACAGTCTGGTCATCATACAGTTTGCTTTTTCTCTCTCCTGGCAGTGATAGCATCTGTAAAACAACTCAGGAATGTGCATCAGACACTGAGTCTGTGACTCTCTTGTCCTGATCACTAACTGCTCGAGCCTGCTCTTTTGTGACTCAGGGAGGCTCGGGAGACTTCAGCTTTTAGACAAACAAGAAGCAGGGGACATGGAGGGGCCTTTGTACTTGGGGGGGCCCCCACAGGGTTCTGCTCAGTTCCATGGCCAGGCAGATAGCTCTTATCTTCTCATAGCTGCATCATGGTCTAAATCTCAGCCAGTCTTATGGCTGTCCCATGCCTTGCTATAGTCCCCTAATAATAAAGAACAAGAAGGGGGATATGATCTTATGATAACTGTCTGGAAGGCATGTCATAGTGAAATAGCAGGCAATAAAATCGAACATGAGTGTTAAAGCAATTTTTTAAGACTTAGGCTATCTCCTAGATGGGATGGATTCTGGTCTCTCATGTAGGTAAATTCAAAAAGTGTATTTAAGTAGATTTTCTGAATTTGCTCCTTGGTAGCTACTGAGTCTTGGTAAAGTCTCTTAGGTTTTTGAGTTGGCCAACGATAGGTGGGAATAAAGGAAGCTTGGGACTTGGCAATATTTCTAGGTTTCTGAAGGTTTCCGAGGCTTCTTAGTCTGGTCTTCAGAGGCACATGCTGTGATCCAAACTTAAGCTGCCCTGGTTGGCTGCATTAGATAGGGATGATATGTAGTAGGCACTGATTGAAATTAACCCAGGGATATTCAGATAAGCCTCTAATATTTTGTTTTTGTGAGCAGGAATGTGGGAGACTCTACTGAACCTTGAAAAATACATATATATATATATTTTTTTGTTTGTTTGTTTGTTTGTTTGTTTTGTTTTGTTTTGTTTTTCTGGATAGCTCTGGATCAACTGTCTTTTCCTGGTATCACTTCAGAGAATATTACTCCTGGAGAAAATCATTAGTGTAAAATGGACATCCTTGAAAATACATTCTATATCTATTTCTTGGTCAGTCATAACTAAGAGGAAATCCTATATATGACTGATAGGAATTTCTCCCAGAGGAGCTGTCAGAAGATTAGAACCTGGACAACAAAGGTGAAGTGGTCTCAGACTTTTAAGAGGCTTAGCCTTGCTTATGGCTTGGTTATCTGAAGAATTAAAATATGCCAGGTAA
Source organism: Mesoplodon densirostris (assembly GCF_025265405.1). Classification (NCBI taxonomy): domain Eukaryota; kingdom Metazoa; phylum Chordata; class Mammalia; order Artiodactyla; family Ziphiidae; genus Mesoplodon; species Mesoplodon densirostris. The sequence continues at coordinate 56,695,241 of NC_082672.1, forward strand.
GAGAAGATGATAAGGAATAAAAGGGAGAAGACCAAAAAAGATAAAGAATTGACTTACCCCACTGAAAAAAAAAAAAAAATTACAGGCAATTAGGTAGACTGAGGAGAAGTAGTGGGAGAGTTCTCTGAAAGGGTGATAAGTTTTGTGTAAAATGTTTAGGTTGCAGGAAGGGAGACCCCTTCCAGGACCTGAGAATGGGCTCGTGTCTAACCCTCGGAAATGAATTGCCCGAGGAGACACACGTACTGACAAAGCAAAAAACTTAATTGGGAAGGCCCAGGCAGAGAGCAGCAGGGCAAGGGAACCCAGGAGAACTGCTCTGCCACGTGGCTCACAGTCTCAGGTTTCATGGTAATGGGGTTAGTTTCCCGATTGCCTCTGGCCGATCATTCTGACCTCAGGGCCCTTCTGGTGGCATGAGCATCTCTCAGGCAAGATGTATTTCAGAGTGAGGGTTTCTGGGAGATTGGCAGGACATATCATCTCCACCCTCCTCCCGAATTCTTCCGGGTTAGTTTCACAAGGCATACTGTGGGCTGGCATATCCTCCCTCCTTTTGGCCCCTCCCAGATTCTCCTGGTTAGTTTTCAGTAACAGCGCCGCTTCTTTTTCATGACCTCCTGCTGTGAGAGAACTCAGGCAAGCAGTTACCATTGTGCCTGGCCAAGGCAGGCAGTTTTGGTCAATGGTTCCCTAACATTTAGGCAAAGAACATGCTCCTTTTTGGGAGGGGCAGGGTGTCAGACTTATCCCACTTGAGGCTTAATCATAGCTATCTGAGAGATTATAGTTGAAAATTAAAAGTCCTGTAACAGATAGGTACCATCCCAGGCACAGGAAAAACAAACAAACAAACAAACAGAATGCTGGTGGCTGTTAGAAAGAATAACCAAGGCTGAAAGTAAACAAGAAAAGCAAACCAGCAGGCAGGGCAAGAGAGAAGAAATCAGGATTTCCTAAAAACTGAATAGAATATCCCCCTCACATTGTGCCAGGGTGAACTCTGTGTGTCACATGTCATAGTCACGAAAGTAAACGTCCTAGTTAGGAAATTTTAACATTCCAAAAATAGAATGCAGGAGTCTTAAGCTATGTTGGATTCTCCAAGTCAATGGCTTTGCCTCAGGGTCTCACACCTGCCAATTCTGGATCAAAAGATCAAGGGGAAAAAAGAGGGAAGTGTATTAGAGAAGGGAATGTTTCACTGACCCCCGTGATGAAATTAACTAAAAAGAGAGAAAAATAAACATGAGTAAAAATAAAAATGCTCTAATTTGGAACCTGTGTGAGTTGCAAGTAATATAATTTTTCTTGATTCTAAAGGAATTTGCTTAACGTGGGAACGTTTTTTGTGTGTGTTTTTTTGCTTTAAGGAAAGATATGTTTCCCTTAGATAAACCCAAACTATGAAAAACTCTAAATTCGTTCACAAAATCCAGTATTAAGAGATTGCAGAGTTTAAAATGTAATTGTTAATTTGGGGAAGTTACCTCCGAATGAATGACTGGCGTTGCTTAACTGGAAAAAGAAAATCCCATTGTTAAAATTATGAGTTTTCTCTCCATGAATCTCTGAATTGTGCCTGTACTTGGTTCATGTGTCTCCTGCTCAGAATCTGCATCCTCTCCTTAGCTATTTGTGTGCACTTATAATTTCTCACTTTCCTCTCTGGGATTAGATGGAGTTATGACTTGAACAGTAAAAATTTACACACATTAATATAATTATTATAATTAGTGGAAAAAAATGGACTTTAAATAATTACACCAAGTATTTTCTTGATTAAATATGTTTAATCATCAGTTTACTTTCTTGTTTTATCATGATTTTCCCTTTCTGTGACAATTCCTTATTGCAATTCACTCATAATTTCTTGATGTTTGAGTTGATTTGTTGTTGCTGCTGCTGCTGCTGTTGTTATTGTTATTACGGTTGGTTTTGCTTTTCAAGAGTAATTTCCCCTGCCTTTCAGGAAGGATTTTTTTTTAACATTTTAAAAGCAGAATTTATTGAAAATGCTTTTTAAAGCATTTAAAAAGCAGAGTTTGAAATCAACCAGAGATAAAAAGCAAAGACCATTATACACAGAACTGCTATCTCTTAATGGTTAAGAAAACGTTTTTACACATCTTTAGTATTTGCAGGGTAGCTCAAGCAGTAAAGGATAGGAGACTAAACAACTTCCTCCTTTATTTAGTAATAACAACCTCAATAATAATTTTTTTTTTTTTTTTTTTTTTTTTTTTTGCGGTATGCGGGCCTCTCACTGTTGTGGCCTCCCCCGTTGCGGAGCACAGGCTCCGGACGCGCAGGCTCCGGACGCGCAGGCTCAGCGGCCATGGCTCACGGTCCCAGCCGCTCCGCGGCATATGGGATCCTCCCAGACCGGGGCACGAACCCGTATCCCCTGCATCGGCAGGCGGACTCTCAACCACTTGCGCCACCAGGGAGGCCCAATAATAATTTTTAATTGTAAATAAAAGATGAAAATAATGCAAAACATTTTTAACCAAGAAAATTGTTATGTTTTAATCTCTGGAATTTTCTTACCTGGGTATTACAATAAAAATAGAATAATTTTATGTTTGGTGACTTTGGATTTGTGTGTTTATTTGTGTGTTGAGGGGACTTTAATTTTATATAAGTAAATATATAAATATATTTTTATCTCTAGGTGACAGTACTATACCTAGAGAATGCTACGTTACAGAATGCAGAAATTTTGGAGAGCTCATGAAAACAAATGTGAGTCAAACTTTTTCTGTCTTTATGTAGAGCGCTTCAGTTATATAGCAAAAATATCTAAAAACAACAAAGTAAATATAAAGTATTATGAATTATCGCATAATTAAACATATTATATCACACATATTGTGTCATTCAAAAGCAAAAAACAAGAATTGCTAGTATTATTTTCCCATGATTAAAGAGCAATTCAGTTTATGCATTTTTAACCCCTTAATGACAGAGTACAAGTTTCCTCATTAAACTGTTACCAAAAAAAGATTCTGAATTATTGTGGCAATATTTGGCAGAATTGAAAGGAAAAGAAGATGTCTTTCTGTTGAAAAGAATGTGAGCAACAGAAAGTTGCAGAGAGGTGATGCAATATCACATGATGTCTTCAAAGTTTTCTGCATATTTTATCATAGCTGTCATAATCTGTCAAATTATCATTTTATCGTTAAATTTTCTCCAAAAAACTGTATCTTTTTTTGGTTTTGCTATTTTTGCTTACAATTTTTCCCACATAAAACTAGCAATAAATTAGTGATTTTTATGTTATCAATGTATAATGTAATATTCATGCCTGCAAATATAAATAGTTATCTTGAAAACTGTACAATTTAAAGATTTCTCATATTATATAGTTACTTTAGTAACTTTTCTAACTCTACAAAATAATCTCTGAAATGCAGTTTCACAGAACCTATGTCCCAGATACAGTTATTTATGCCAAAAAATATTTTACTAACTCCATGTCTGCCTCTACAAGTATTTTGCTCTATACTCTCTTATGAAACTGAAATAAAACATAGCATTCACACAAGAAATATAAAAACTATGTGCAATTTAAAGAATAATAATACCTAGGATCCCTGCTGCTTGTGACTCAGACCTGTGTAGACTGAGAAAACAATGCACAATGTCAAAGTTGTGAGTTAAGTTTTATTTGGGGTGAAATGAGGACTATAACCCAGGCGACAGCCTCTCAGATAGCTCTGAGGACCCGCTCCAAAGTGGTAAGGGAGGTGGTGAGTGTACATGTGATTTTGGTGAAGGGGGATACATGCAGTGAAGCATACATTTTGGCAGAGGGTTGCTGCCAGTCACAAGGAGGTTGCTTCTAGTCATGAGGGGCAGATGTCGCCGTTAATGGTTTTAGTGCTCTTCTAGATACAAGAAGATGCAAGAAACAGGGCTTATAAAATCTTCTCCTGAAAATATCTAACTGTCTGAAGCCCTGTTCTGCCAGTTTTTCCCAGAGCACAGAATGCCTCACTCCTGATCTCCACCCTGAACTCCTTTCAGGGTGTGTTGAAGGTCAGCAGCTGCAGTGGCTAGTGACTTCATTCTTACAGAACCAGATGGCAAGTGACAATTTTTAGTTGTCTCCTGTGAAGGAGAACTTTACCGTATCTCAGAAGACCCTCAGGAGCCCTGCCCATCGATAGTCTCCTTCCTCCCTCAAATACAAGTAGTATTTACCATCTCTATATGTATTCTTCCCCGAGTACATTATTTTTAACTCTTTTTGAAGTTTACATAAACAAAATCTACTTTACGTTTTCTTCTGACTCATATTTCTTTTGCTTTGAGGCAGATGGTTCCCTTCATATTTCTTTTGCTTTGAGACAGATGGTTGTAATCCTTTGTTTTTTAACAGCTGTAGACTACTCTCTTGTAGATATACCACAACCCACAACTTATTTTTTCCATTCTAATACTGATATTTTAAAAATTATTTCCAGTTGTTGCTATTTTCAACAATATTATATAAATCCTCTTGTACATGTCTTCTGATTCCCATGTGTAACTAGAGGTTTTAGGGGAAGCACATGTTTAATTTTTCTAGAAAATCACAAACTGTTTTGTAAAATGAATATATCAATTTACACTTAGACCCTCCAGAAGTGGAAAGTGTATTCCTGTTTTCACCCTTACCATCATTAGAACTACATGGCTTTAAAAAAAAAAACAGTTTGCCTGTCTCTTGCTTGTAAAATGGTGTTATATTGTGGCTTTACTTTGCATTTGCATTTCCCTTTTCAAATATTTATTGGTAATTTGCATATCTTATTGGTAAATTTCTGCGTGTTTTATTGGTCCATGTTCTATTGAGCTATAATCTTTCTTACTTCATATCTTTTTTATTTTTATATATTATAGACGTTAATACTTTGTTGGTTATTTGTATTATAAATAACTTTACACTGCCTGTGATTTTTTTTTTGATGAACAGAATTTGCTAAGTTACTATTGTCAAAATTGTTAGTAATTTTCTAGTGTTTAAGTACCTGACAATCAGTTCTTTTGATTGTCATGTAAGTGCCTGACATTAAACTTTGGTTACCAAGACATCCACTTTGAAGAGATCAATCTCCAATAAACAGATTGCCAGCTACACAAGCAGATAAAGAGCTAGGCTGCCCGGCCATGAAGTTCTCTTTTTTAAGAAAGCTCTGTTTGACTTAGATAACTGACCATTTTTATTTATTTATTTTTATTTATTGAGGTAACATTGATTTACAACATCATGTAAGTTTCACACGTACAACATTATCTTTTGACTTCTACATACACTACAGCATGCCCATCACCAAAAGTTTACTTTCCATCTGTCACCACACAGTTAATTCCCTTTACTCATTTCTTCCTTCCCTCACTCTCCCCCTCTCGTAACCACTACTCTGTTGTCTGTACCTATGTGGTTTTGCGGTCATTATTGTGGTTTGGTTTGGTTTATTATTTATTTATTTATTTGTATATTCCACATATGAGTGAAAATTTACAGGATTTGTCTTTCTCCATCCTACTCACTCATTTCACTTAACGTGATACACTCAAGATCCATTCATATTGTCACAAATGGCAAGATTTCCTTTTCTATGGCTGAGTAGTAGTCCTTTTGTGTGTGTGTGTGTGTGTGTGTGTGTATGTGTGTGTGTATATATATATATATATATATATATATATATATATATACCACATCTTTTTTATCCATTCATCTGTTAATGGGCACTTAGATTGTTTCTATATCTTGGCTATTGTCAGTAGTGCTGCACTGAACATAGGAGTGCATATATTTTTTCAGATCAGTGTTTTCATATTCCAGAGGTAGAATACCTGGATCATATGGTAGTTCTAGTCTTAATATTTGTTTGTTTTAATTAATTTATTTATTTTTGGCTGCGTTGGGTCTTTGTTGCTGCGTGCAGGCTTTCTCTAGTTGCGTGAGCAGGGGCTACTCTTCGTTGCCGTGCGTGGGCTCCTCATTGCGGTGGCTTCTCTCGTGATGGAGCACAGGCTCTAGGCACATGGGCTTCAGTAGATGTGATGCTCAGGCTTAGTTGCTCTTCAGCACGTGGGATCTTCCTGGACCAGGGCTCGAACCTGTGTCCCCTGCATTGGCAGGCGGATTCTTAACCACTGCACCATCAGAGAAGTCCCTAGTTTTAATTTTTTGAGGAATTTCCATACTGTTTTCTATAGATAGCTGATCATTTGACTGCCACCTTGCTTTTCCCTTCCTGCTTTAATTCGAGCTCTTAGGTTTTAAATTCACCAGTAAATATTGAACCCAGGAAACCTTAAGCACCCCACACTTGACCCCAATAAAGGTAGCACTCCAGGCACACACTCTCTCTCTTACCCAAGACCTCTCTGTGTGTGCCTGGGTGTGTCACGTACCCTTCAGGACTTGTGAGTAATAATTGTTTTTTCAAAGTTCCGTGACGGTTGTTACTGAGGTGTGTCTTGCAATCATAATAAGAACCAGAAGAGGCAATCCAGCCACACCATTGGTTCTGGTCAGGGAAATGTCTGTGAGAGCTGCCGAAAATAATATGAGTCTAGTTAAGTGCCCCAGGCATTTCTAGTTAATAGAATCATTATCAATAGGCTGAAGCTGACACAAAACAATTTTCCATTATGGCTTGCACTTTTGGATCCTTATTTACAAGATCATTTCACATACCAAGATCATAAAGTAATTGTCCTGTTCTGTAAAATTATATACATCTTTTTTATGTTTAGTCATTTAATATTTATGGAATGTATTTTTTAGAATGATGAGAGGTAGGATCCTATTTTTACATTGTTTTTCCATATGGCTAGTCATTGTTCCATCACTTATTTAAAAGTTCATGTTTCCTGATTGATCTGCAATACCATCTGTTCACAAATTGGGTCCATATGTATGTGGTTTTCTTCTGGGCTTGATATTCTGCTTAATTGTTCTATTCGTATCATAAAGGTCCTTTCTTTTTTATACTATACAGATTTGTACTAAATTATAATATATGATAGAGCTAGTTCCCTAATTTTGTTTTTATGCTTAACATGATGCTGAATCATTCTGGAACACTTGTTCTTCAATATTAATTTTAGAATACATCAAACTCCACCTAGAAAATGAGTTAGAAACTGTTGGAAATCTTATTGGAATTTCATTGAATTTATAGATTTTTTCTTAGAAGTGTATGTCTTTTATGATATTAAAAATTCAAATTTAATAGTATGTTATCCCCATTTTTTTAGGCTTTCCATTAATTATTTCAGTAATTTGTTATATTTTCACCAATATTCTCTTGTTCACCTTTTGTGACATTTCTTTATATTTGTCATGCAATTAAAATATTGTTTTTAATTTATCTTTTATCTCTTTTGATTGCTAGATTATAGTAGTATATGTTGTTAAATTCTCATTAATTCCAATTATTAGATTATATTTAATTCTTTATGTTGACAATCATCTCATTTGTAATTAGGATAGTTTTCTTTCTTTTATCAGAATCCAGTAGATAAAGACCACCATGAACATACCTGTATTTGAACAAAGTTTTGTTCATTGGTATATATTGCATCAAGGGAAACTATACACCATGGGGAACCATCTAGGTATTAGGAGGGGATAGTTATAGGATCTGGGTTGTGTTAGGAGGTTTTTGGAAGGCTTCATGGCAGTGTAGTTTTAGTCTATATTATTAACTGTCAGAACGTGTGTAATTCTAGGATTGAGTATCCTAATACGCAATTTTTATTTCAGTTACTGGAAGAATGCAACATGGCTAAAGCTAAAATTGGTTTTAAAAAAAATGGAAAGCAGTTATCACTCCTTTGGAAGAGGGAGATATTTGGTCATTTTTATATTGTGTATAGTACTTTTATGTTTTCTGTGCATAGACGTTATTATAATGGATTATATTTTTTCTCATTCTGTCATGGACAAAGAGTGACTCTGTATGATGTTAGTGTTCCATGAAATAGTTTAGGTTCAGTAGGGAACACCTTAGCATTGCTTCTCCCACCCCCATATTTCTAATCTTTCTACCTTTCATATATTTTTTATAGCTTCCTAACCAGTACAATGCTTAATAGAAATGATAGTGGGAACACTGGTTTTATTCACAATCTTAAAGGTAATAATACTTTCAACGTTTTATTACCAAGTACTTTGCTGAGGGGGTTTGATAGACATCTTTTATCATGGTAAAAATAAATTTCCTATTTTTAGGATTTTTTTTCTGCATCAATTCATACAACCATATTTATTATTTTTGTTTCCTATCTAAGAAACTTTTTTCTAGGTTTTCTTCTAGATATGTTACAGTTATATAGTTTATGTTATGTCTATTATCCATTTGGGATTGAGTTTTGTATATAATAAGATAATTTTCTATATATTGATGCCCAGTTATTCCAGTTCCATTCTCATTTATTGAGTCTATTTTTCTTTATTAAATTACTTTGGCAATATATATATAAAATCAATTATGTGGGGAGATCTACTTCTGTATTCCCACTCTCATACATTGATGTATGTGTCCACTCTTTTGCCCACATCACACTGCCTTGATTATAAATATGACTTATAATATATCTTGAAAGTAAGTAGTTTGCATCTTCTGTTTTGCAATTGAATTACATTTTGTATAGTAGTACATAGTGCAAAATACCAAATTTTAGAATATGTGTGCATTTATGAGAAGACATTGTAAGTCAATTGAGAGTATCAACATGATTTAATGACACCAAGGAATTTGTGAGAATACTCCATCAATAACACAGGGAAATAGTTGCTTAAGATGCCTCTAGTAATTTTATCAGTATATCCATAACATCCAAACTTTGGCCAACTTACATTTACATCCTGGTAAGATTCACAGCTTTTGAAGGAGTGTTGGCATAACACCATAAACAAGGACAAAAGCAAGATGAATCTCAAAATTTTGTTGTGTTAGAAAATAAAAGTGTTTTCAAATATGCTTGAAGTTGTGTTGAAAATAAAAACAAGTGTCCAACTTATAGAGGACATTCACTGAAGAACTAGTCACTAATTAAGTACATATACATGTTACATATGCATACAATGCACACTCTCCACACACTTTTCTCAATGTAAATATAGATATAACTGTTATTATGTGATAATTAAGCTATCACAGAATGTAAAATTTGGGGGACGGGCACAGGCATATCACATTGTAATTCATAAGAAGTATTATTTTATAAATTATTAATGGACTAAATCTGTCATAATAAAATAATTAAAATAATATGAAGCTGTAGTAAAAATATTGATTTTCAAAGTATATGTAAACAGACTGTATATAAATGAATCTTTGCTCAGTGAAATTTCCTTTCTAGGTCTAACATCCTTTTCACCAATTATGAAAAGTATATAGAATGAGGAAGCATAAATAGAGCAGACTGTGAAACTCATAAAATATATGGGAATATTTTATGGGAAAGATATTTATTCTGACCACGTAGAATTTAAAACATTGTCATTATAAGAATAGGTTTTTTGCAATTCTATATCCAAATTCTGTTCACAGAATTTTCTCAACAGTGTCTTTTCATGTGCCTTTTATACTCACAGTTTTCTTTAAAAATGCTTATTCCTCCTGTGTCTCATTGTACTTATGTCCTCTGTAAATTAATCCAGTGACCATTACGGATGCTTCCTGTGGGAGTGTTCTGGAGTATCTGATGTACACCAAGAGGGACGAATCTCAGGTGTTATTACAGTGCAAAACCTCAAATTGCTGATAGTTGTAACCTACTGCAACATCTGGAACTGTTTTTTTTTTAAATAGTCCAAAAGGTCACTATGTTTAGATTTTAACATTAGTATGGAGAAAAGTTAAGTCACAGATGGCATAATTCTTTTTATATATCACCAGAGAGCTTTTAATATATCATATTACAATAGAATGGTTTAGACATATGGCTTTTTAAAATATAAAATTTGATATGTAATCCCTTGGACATGTTCTCAGAGGCCATAACATGGAGGTCAGGTATTATTAACCTTGAAATTAAGGACAATATAAAATGTTGAAGAAAATAAGAAATAAGAGACAATTATCTTCAAGATACATGGTAACCTTGTTTTTTACTTTTCCTAAAAAAAAAAAAGTTTGCTTTCCAATTATGTTAAATTTAATGAATTTAAATATACTGTCTATATAACTAAACATTAATAATAATTAATGTATAGATAAGTATATACATATCTTTGTTTTCAACAATATTACCACCTTTCTGAGCCTTTTTATTTCATATGTTTATTAATTAAAGGTACAAGCTTAAATATATAGACAAGAAAATGAAAGAGGCTAGAAATCTGTGATCTTGGTTAATTAATAAACATTATATAAGAAAAATAAGAAATAATATAAAGGAAATGTATATAAAGGAAATGTAAAAAATAAACATAAATTAGTGAAACAGAAATATATTTTTCTATATATAAAATCACCAAAGCCATTAGTTACTTCTTTGAAGAGATTAATAATATCATAAATCTCTAGATATATTACTATAAAGTGAAACATAATAAAATAATGTTTATAATTAAGAACAATAAAAGAAAGCCAACACAGTCTATAAATAATAAAAAGTTATTAAGATAATATTATGAACATGTCTTTGGCAATAAATTTAAAATGGAAAGGTTCTCCAAAATACAATGTACTGAAACTAAAAGAAAAGAAAATTGAATATCTGCATATTCCCTGTCTATTAAGGCAATTAAATACATTATTTAAAATGTATCCATAAACAAAATCCCTGATGAGATTAATTCACCACTGAACTATTCCAAACATTTAAGAAAGAAGTAAAACCAGTCTTACCTAAAACTTCCCAAGTGATATAAATATTGATGGAATAATTTCAAGCTAGTTTATGAATCCAGCATATCTTGAAACCAAAATCTGACAAAAACATTACAAGAAAGAAAAATTAAAGATCTATAGCTTTTGTGGACAAAGATAGAAAAATCCTAACCAAATAAAATAGTATATAAAGGACAATCTACAAAATAAAACTGATATGTGATATAGGATAATCCATCATGCCAATGGGACATATTCCTCAAATTCATAGATGAGTTAACAATTAAAAACAAAGGAAAAAAAGCTATACAATCATCTCAGTAGATTTAGAAATCACATTTGCTGAAATAAATTGATGTTGAATTTCAGCAAATGTGATTTCTGTTTAGGATCTTTTATCTTTGTCCATGAAAGGTATAGAAGGCGAGAATGTGGGAGAGTAAGCTAATTCTTTCAAAGGGTCAATAGACCTATAAAATTGATAAACCACTAGCCAGGCAGAACAAGAAAAAAAAAAAAGACACAAATTACCAATATTAGAAATGAAAAAGTAGTCATCACTTTGATTCCATAGACATTAAAAGAATAATAAGGGAATACTACAACCAAATCTATGCCTATAAATTTAATAACTTAGGTTAAATGAATAAATTCCTTGAAAGACAAATTACAAAAATGTAGGATGATTATAGGCCTATATTTATTAAGGAAATTGAATTCACCTTAATATCCTCCCCCTCACCTCCTCCCCCCCGAATTCTCAGGTCCAGACTTTTCACTGGTGAATTTCACTAAGCACTTACGCAGATGTAGAACCAATTCAATACAAGCTTCACCAGAAAATAGAAAGGAGAGAAAACTTCTCATTTTATGAGGACAGCATTATCCTAATACCAAATTCAGGCAAAGAGACCAATATTCATCATGAGCACAGGCCCACAATTATCAAAAAGATAATTGGTCCATCAAATCTAGCAATATATAATAAAACCTTACATTTAAGTAGGACTCATAAAAGAAATGCAAGGCTGGTTCAACGTTCAAACATAAATCAGTGGTGGCAAGCACACCTAATGGCCAGGTCTTGGTTTTTCATATCATTCTCCAACAAAAGGAACCAGGGCTCCTTGAATAAATGGCTTATTCTAGGGCTATGGTATGGAATATACAAGATGAGTCTGGAGCATCTTGCTCAATGCCAGAAAGTAAAGCAGTGTCCGAACCTCACCCAAAACATACACATATACAAACACACACAAGGCAGGCCAAGGCACGAGTGTTCATTCTCATTACCTATGTTCAACATTGTATTTGAAGTTTTAGCAATTTACTAAGGCAAGAAAAAGAAAATGAATGCAAGCAAATTGGAAAGGAAGAAACAAAATTGCCCGTATTTACAGATGACAATATTATCTACCTGGAAAATCATAAACAACCTACAAATAAAAGTTTCTGAAATTAATAAATGAGTTTAGCAAGGTCATAGAATACAACTTAAAAATACATTGAAAAATTTTATTTCTATATCTTAGCACTGAAAACTAGAAACCACAATTTGAAAAACTATGATTTACAATAGGTCAAAAAATTGAGATGCTGAGCTATAAATCTTACAAAGCATGTGAGAAACTGCGGGCTGAAAATAAGGAATCAAAGATGCAAATAAATAGAGAAATATGCTATATATATATAGGTTGGAAGACTCAACATACTGAGGAAGTAATTTCTTTCCCAAATTGACCTTTAAATTTAATGCAACTGCAATCAAAATCACCTAAGGATTTCTTTTTTTAGGTTATTGGCAAGCCAATTCTAAAATGTATATGGAAAAGTATAGGAACTAAAATTACTAAAACATTTTTGAGAAAGAAAAACATCATTGAATTACTCACACTAACCAATATCAAATAAACTATAACGCTACTTGCTATAACAAACAGAAAGTTGTGTTACTGGTAAAAGTATAGTCAAAAAGATCAATGGGAGAGAGTAAATACTAGTAATAAACCCACACAAATATGGTCAGTTGTTTTTTTTACAAAAGTACAAAGGTGTAAGTAACAATAGAGAGGAGGTAGTATTTTCAACAAGTGGTGTTGATTCCATCTATATAAAATTCTAGAAAATGTAAACTATGGTGCCAGAAGACAAATCAATGGTTGTCTTGTAATTAGGAGATAAGGAAAGTTGCGTCTTTGAGGGGCTGTGGAAATGTTTGATATTTTGATTTTGGTAATGACTTCCTGGGTCATGTATGCAGTTTAATGTATGCCAATTATAGTTCAATTAATCTATATGAATTCTAAAAACCACATTGGCAGAAAAACACATTTCATATTATTATTTTATATTATAGCATCCAGTAATCATCAATTATTTTAAAAGATGTTTTACATACAGAAGAGACCATTTAAAAAAAGAAACTATTACTGAACTAATACTATCAGGCAGTGTGTGAGTGCTTATCCTGCTTAATTTTTACTACTGCCCTTTGAGGTAGTACTTCATTTTAGAAATAAAATCAGAAGTTCAGAGAAGTTAGGTAAATACTGAAAATTACAAAACAATGCCAGAGGAAGTTTTATGAAAATTATGAAACTTACTGAACTGAACTTTTCTAATAAAATATGTATCTCCCTAAGAATGTAGTTTGTATGTTTGGGTATGAATCATCATATTTGCAATTTGAAAAAATCACTGGAGAACAGGTGGAAAAAGGGTGGTGAGAACAATTAGTTGCAGGAAGACCAAGATAGGAGAGCTAGTTCAGTGTGCTGTGCAGCAGACAAATGCAGTACAAATGCAGTCTAGGATAATGGGAATGAAGTGAACTGGACATATAAGAAAATTTATATATGTGTGTGTGTGTGTGTGTGTGTGTGTGTGTATCCTAGTGATTAAGTTAATAACAAAATTAATTACCTTTGCTTAACTTATTTGGGTATATTTGAATATGTTAAAGTTAGAGGCTCTAAATACTGCTTAATCTCAACTCTATCGTTAAAATTAATTTAACTTATATTTATTAAGATTCTACATTGTTTCCACTACTTGGCTAAATATGAAGAAAGCCAAGTTGTTGAATATATAATTCTAACATATACCAAATCCGAGTACATTAATCTTGTTTCGAATTTCAGTTATCAATTTAGTATTAACACCATCTGCTTTCAGGGACTGCAATTACCAAACTTCTTTGAGGTGTGATTCCTGGATAGTCTGTTAATGTGAAGCAATATGAATGGTATTTGTGAGGTGGAAGAAGAGGAGAGACCATTATTCCCCAGAGGCAGTTACTGGCCTAGGGGTTTTCAGAGCAGCTCCAGTCAAGCCCCTGTGAAGCACTAGCTTTGCTGTGGCTGCTGGGAGACTGGCAAGGGCTCTAGACTTTATCTGACTATGTAAAGACTACTTCAGGTGCATTCTTAGGCTTTTATTGTGCTCCTCCACACCTCTATATACTTACATAAAACTGCCCATAAGTGTTTACTGGACTTTGGAAAAACATTTATATCTCCTTTTATTAAACTCACAGTTTTTAAACATAGATAATTTACTTTTGGATCTATAGTCCCTGCACTGCAGAGCCTCTGCCTAGAACCACCAAGTGCTCAGTCTGTGTCTATTAAATGAGTAGTGAAATGTTTATAGTATCAAGTGAATTTATTTTTACCCAGGGATCAACTATTATGCTATATATTTTGAAAATAATAAAAAGAGTGTTATGACAGTATCCATATGGACTGGGGAAGTATAGAGATGTATTTTCTGTAAAATTTTATATTATCCTGCCCTCTGCTAGTAAAAGAATCTCTGAAACCAATATTGGAAAATTAATGGTGTGGAGCCACAGTTTTATTGTTTTTAACAACCTAAAGTTTGAGTAACCCATAATAGTTTTTGATAACTTAAAAAAGCAGGAAACTTATCTCATTCAGTTAAAAGAAAAATGTGAAATGAATTCCCTGAAGAAAAAATTACCCAGGGGATATTCTGAATTTTGCAGTATAAAAGACTTGCCTATTTTCCTTTTATTAGCTTCATAGACATAAGTGCAAAATTAACAAACCATGAAATTCAACACCACACCAAACAGTAACAGACAGATGCCTGACTTTGCAGTTGCTAGAGCAAAAACCAACGAATATATTTCAAGAATTGGAAGAGAGTTCATTTTGCTTCTTTTGAAAATTCAGACATTTGCATGCTTTATACATACCCGTTTAGAAAAGATTCATTTTAAATGTACACTCTAGATCACTGGTGCAATATAGGAAACATTTCAAAACTCATTAGAGCATTGCCATCCTTTGTCAACTTGCACATATAACTTGTAGACAATAGTGATAATCACAAATAGTTCACATGGAGTAAAAATTAAATACCATGTCTTTGTGTGTGTTATTGCAGATCTACGCACTAGGGCTGTAACTCTTTCAGATAAGATATTAAAATTACAAGCCAAATTTTATCTCTAATTAAAGTAATATTTTAATGGTTAATGGATTTTTTTCCTTCATACATTCACAGGATTACCAATATTAATTTTGTGGAGAATTATATTGCTGTATGTTAAAATTCTTTTGGAATGCTTAGATTTTGTGTAAAATAACTTTGAAATTATTGAGATGAAATTTAGTCTATTTATAGATAAACTACTAAAGTAAAAATAAAATCATACTCTTTGATAGAGGTATTCAATTCTTAAGGTCTTATCCTAAGGACAGAATCAGAAATGTACAAGAACACTTATATACCAATATAGTCAGTTACATACTGGTGATATTTCTAATAGTGAAAAAGTGAAGATAAGCTAAATATCCAATGATAGCAGAATGATTAAATACAATGTATCCATGTAAGGAACCATGCAACCATAAGTATCTATGTTTTAGAAGGGACTATTAAATTGCATAATGAAATTACTTATAGTATAATGAGGAATAAAATGACAACAACAACAATTTTTTTAAAAGGTTATAAAATATCAGCTCCCACTCAAGTGCAAAATACAAATACATAAACACACACATGAAATTTGTGACTGGTATATAAGTAAAGCAAAATGTTAGTAATAGTTATTTCTGAGATGAGAACATAAGTAGGTCTTTTATCTCCCTCTTTGCATATTTCTAGTTCTTAAAATTGTCTATCATAAACATCAGCAAAAACACAATACTTTCTCCTGTTTTAATGGTAGAACATAGTTCAACCTCTCAATGACTTGTAAAGTATTTAATATTATGTGAATTCAGTTTATGTGAATTGTGTAATTGACATTATGAGAACAGTTGATCTATAAAGTCTTGACTTAGAAATTAACAGATCACACAATTTTTTATATAATGATCAGGCATGAAGTTTCAGAATACTGAAATAGTCTCCATCAAATTCAATACAATCATGCAAATATCAGTTGCTTGATAATATGCTAGAGGTAGGAATTCAGCAGTTATTATAAATAAAGAAAAAAAATAGGTACATTCCTTACCATCATAGGTAATGAACTATGGTAAGGATTTTTTAAATTGGTTATTAAAAATATTTTCAAATACTCAAAGTATTATCAAATAGTTCAAGTACAAGAGAACTCATAACAAGTATACCTACCCATATAGGAAAAGAAGGATCTAATTCGTGAAGTCTTCTCAGAGAAAAAATGTTTGAGCTGAGACATGAAGGATAAACATAATAGATAAGAAAAGAACATTTTGAACAGGCAATAGCTTTAGCTAAGAGGCAAAACTGGAATAATGAGCATTTAAAGAACTGTAAAATCCCAGTATTAGAATGGATATGACATTGAGAGAGTAACCTGAGGTGCTCCTGGAAAGCTAGGTGGGCCCTGTTCAGGCAGGGTCTTCTGCCACCTGAGGCAAGTGGTCTTTTACTGTGGAGACAATGGGAAGCAAGTGTCTTAGTAAAGAAATGGCATTATCACATTTTTAAGTGGTTATTCTCTGCTCTGGAGAGACTAGACTGTAGGAGGAGGCTCAGCAAATGGATGTTAGAAGATTACCAATAAATTGAGAATGATGGTAACCCGGATAATAGTTGTGGCAATAAAGATGGACTGTAGTAGACAGCTTTGTGAGATCTGGGGCTGAAGCAGTAGGAAAAATCATGCATGACTCACAGGTTTCAAGCTTGAGCAACTGGGTAAATGATGATGGCATTTATTTAAACTGAACTTTGGATGTGGGGAATATTTAGAAGAAGATACTAAAACCAGTTTGATGTTCAATTTCAAGTATCTTTGTGATATGTAAGTGGAGATTTTGAGTAGGTGGTTTGATATTTACAGATGGAGCTCAGAAAACAGTCTAGACTTGGAATTTTGTATTACTGGAGGTGGTCAGACAAATTTCTCACTATGGGTCTGGACGTCTTTTATCACTTGCCATTCAAATAATGATTTTTCTTTTTGTCCTTGGGGAAAATATATGATTAATAAACTATGAGTATTAAGTAAAATACACAAATACCTGTGTTTCTTTCAAATATTATTACAAAGGGAATAATAATAATAATGTTAAAGTTCTGGAGTAAAGATTTTCATACATATACCTATATGTGTATATGTAATATACATATATATATACACACACACATATATATATATATAATTAGAAGTAGAGTATAATGTTCTGCTTAATTTTCTATATGAGATAGGTAGATTGTGATAGGATATCACCAATAAATCCATTCCAAATATTAATAGAAATATGCAATGCCTGGAGACTGCCATTTCTGTCTCAAGGATTAAGACAAAAATGGATCAAAACACTATTCAATTCGAAACAGGTTCCCAGCCTTACCTTCAGACCTTGTCTATTAGTTACAAGTAAAGCCCTCCTTGTTCACTCATTTATTAAAATTAGCCCAGATAGTTGACTGCCAAGAATATTTGAAGATCTCTCCTTTGGTAGAGGGCTGATAGCAGTACTGATAATATCTAAATGTTGCTTACCATTTCACTGAAGACAAGTGTTCAGTTTAAAACACAACAGACAGAGACCCATCTTTGGAATCCTGAAACATCCTTTACATTATGCCTAAAGCAAACAATGTAGGTTCTATGTATTTATTAAGACTTTTTACCAAGAAACCTTAAGAGTTCTAATTGTATTACCTGAGGCCATAAATGTATTAGAATATTCTTCTGTGATTCTTCTGTGAATTATAAGTTGGTTAAATATAAATTTCTTGGGACATAACTTTATCCCTCCAAAACAGATAGACATGGCTCCACTATTTCCTAGCTTTACATATAGTTGTAGCAAAGTCTGAGGTCAACCCATGTCACTGGCATGCTTATTTTTGCCTTGGTAGCTTTTGTTCTGTCTCAATATTTCAAAGCTCTCTAATTTCACTTGAATATGTCTTCATATTGCTGATTTTCTATGTATGTTTCTCCAGAAACATTGTACTTCCTTTCTATCAACAGATTTTTTTTCTCCTATCATCACATATAAATTAAAAAAGAAAGAAAAGTAAAAAACTTTCCCGTATTTTGGTTCTGATTCTATCATCTATATCTATCCATCATCTATCTTTTTCTTCTTTACTTTTGTTACATGAGTTACTGTGATATTTTGTCTTTTTCATCACCATCCCCTACTATACTTTAATTCTTGTCAGCTACATGACTTTCCTCTCCATAGTCTATATGTTTATTTCAAATTCTTTCTTCATGCCATTGATTCATTACCAGGCTTGTTTCTATTCTTCCTTTTCTCGTCTTTATTTTCCTTTATTTCTAAGTCCTGTGATAGGTTTACTTCAGTTTAACTATCCCTCAACTTGGATCTTAATCTTTTATATCACATTTCATTGTCCTTAAATAATCTAATATTTCTTCTCCTTTATGACCTTTAATGATTCTGAGAAAGTATGAAACATTTATTGTTGAAAATTATGTGTTTCTCTCTGTAAAATGTATTATTCATCTGTCTTTTCTATATTTTATATTACTTTTTACTTTTTAACTCTTGCAGTGTTTCTGTGTGGTCACTATTTTTTTCTGGTTATTTTTTAAAGCAGAGAGAATTTGTATGTTTTTAATTTAATTCAATTTTGTTTCTCCCCAAATATATCATTGGTACAGTCTCTTTCTTGCTTTTACTGCCATAACATATAGTTATTTGTACAATTACAGTTGGTACTTGAACAATGTAGGATTTGGGGTGCCTATCTTCCATGTGGGGGAAAATTCACATATAATTTATCGTCTGCCCTCCATATCTGAGGTTCCTCTGTATCTATGGTTCAGCATTTGCAGAGTCAACCAACCATAGATCAAGTAGTACTGTTGTATTTACTATTGAAAAAAGTCTGCATGTAAGTGGACCCATGCAGTTCAAATCTGTGTTGTTCAAGGGTTAACTGTACTTCTAAACACGAGTTTGAAGACTGTGGGCTGATGGTCTTTATCCTGTGTTTCATTTCTGTAGAGCTGAAGGAGACCAGGTCAGGGAATACGGTGCCGTATATCCTTATTCTAGTCTTCTCTAAACTGCCAGTGTCCCTTGAGAGGGCTTTTGTGTTTTGGAGTATTCATTAATAGTGGGTGCAGCAATAAGCCTTTGCTTCTGCCAGGACTGATCGGTCCATTCCTCAAATTAACCCACCCCATTTCAGCTACCTTTTCCATTCTCCTTACAGCTAGAATTAGGCAAGTAGATGAAATTTCTGTACACTTTTATTTTGGCCTACTGTTATTTGTTTATTTGTGTTACCATAAAATAATGCAAAAACATCAGCTTGCCCAAAGCCACTCTATCTGTGGGGAGCATGTCTTATTTAAGGAAATAAATTTCAATGTAGATGGAGAGCAGAGGAAAGAGGAGCATGAGTGAAATGGAACTGCTTAAAAATGCAAAATAATACTTTCCATTTACATGCAAAATTCTTAGCAGTGATACCAGATTTTTTTTTTTTTTTTTTTTGTGGTACGCAGGCCTCTCACTGTTGTGGCCTCTCCCGTTGCGGAGCACAGGCTCCAGACGCGCAGGCTCAGCAGCCACGGCTCACGGGCCCAGCCGCTCCGCGGCATGTGGGATCTTCCCGGACCGGGGCACGAACCCATGTCCCCTGCATCGACAGGTGGACTCTCAACCACTGCGCCAACAGGGAAGCCCATGATATTATTTTTAATACTATCTGCACAATACTCTGAAATGATCTTTATATTTTTGCTCATTTAATCATTGCAACATAACAAATATATGGGTATGATCATTCTGCCTGTTTAGAGTTAACTGAAATTTAGAGGCATTAAATAACCTGCCCAAGTCACAGTAATAAAATTAGAATTAGAAGACAGTCTGACCTAAGAGACAATATTCTTTATCACTATATATTAATTTGCTATACTGTTTTTTTTATTCTTCCCTCCCTCTCTTCTTTCTTCCCTCTCTCCCTCCCTCCCTTCCTTCTTTCCTTTCTCCCTTTCTCTTCTCCCTCATTTCGGTCTTTCTGTTTTGCTAATGACCAAATAAAACTTTGAAATATTTCTACTGCTCCTTATCCCTTTCTACCACACTGTGATAAACATCTCTGTCTGGATTTCACATTTTATCTGTGCTCAAATACTGATACATATGTATATGCATATGTGTATATGTATATATTATATGTACATCTATTATATCTTAATGCCCCCATGGACTTTTAGTATTGTTTTAAAAAGTGTATTATTTCATTTCTTTTTATGGCTGAGTAATATTCCATTGTATATGTGTGCCACATCTTCTTTATCCATTCATCTTAACACATACATATGGAATCTAAAAACAAAAACAAAAAAATGGTTCTGAAGAACCTAGAGGCAGAACAGGAATAAAGGTGCAGATGTAGAGAATGGACTTGAGGACACGGGGAGGGGGAAGGGTAAGCTGGGATGAAGGGAGAGAGTGGCATAGACATACATACGCTACCAAATGTAAAATAGATAGCTAGTGGGAAGCACCTATATAGCACAGGGAGATCACCTCAGTGCTTTGTGACCACCTAGAGGGGTGGGATAGGGAGGGTGGGAGAGAGATGCAAGAGGGAGGAGATATGGGGATATATGTATACGTATAGCTGATTCACTTTGTTATAAAGCAGAAACTAACACACCATTGTAAAGCAATTATACTCCAATAAAGATGTTTAAAAAATTAAAACATAAAAAAAGATTTAAGAAAAGTATATTATGCCAGAAAAAACAATTAGAAAATGATAGATATATAACAATTCCATTAAAATGAAAAAAAACTTAGCTACTAGAATGAATTACATGGTATATACAGTTGCTCATTGAATAGATGATATACATCAATGTTATGGTTATTTGTTAATGCCATCACACTTCTTAGATCAAAATATCACGCATGCATTCACTCAATGGGATAGCAAATAAAACTTCCTGGCATTATCAAGAATGGCATATTGTCATTTGTTACTGAAGTCTTACAATCAAAGGTATAGGATTAGATCTTCATATGTGTTTAGCGTTTTTACAGTTGTACATAATTTATTTAGTAATTTAAAAAATTACTAAAGATATTTTTGTAGGACAATTAGTAACATTTCCAATAATACATTTTCAGAGATATTTGATTAGTTGCAACATTAATGAGTGATTGCTTTACAGAGAAAAGCAATCAGGTAATCTGTCCTCACAGGTATAAAATTAATGTTTTTCATAAAAATTTGAAATTACTACTTTCACTGTGGTTAGGACATCTTTTACATGAGTGGTATTGATCATTTCAAATATACCAAAATTAATAGTATTTCTCCTTTGGCAGATCATTTTCCCCTGAGTTGGAAAGAGGTTAGTATTTAAAATCTTAAGAAATACGTGATGAAATTGTAACATCTTGAAATGATATCGATTTATTACATCATTGAGGTTTCCCTGATTAAGAAAAACAATTAAATTGGATAAAATATACCTGACCTCCTCTTTTCAAAAGAAGGAACATTCTCTCCAATATGAGTGTTCCCAAATAAAATATTTGTAGAAGGTCAAGCAAAGAATTAATTCTGTAACTTACGATCAGTTTTGAACTATGCTTCAGAGACGATCATTTAATTCTAGCACTTACAAAATAAATGTCATATAATCTTATCACACAGGAAAGTAGTGAACACTATAAGGTTCTTGAGAAGAATGCAACCAAAAGGAAAATAATATAGATTTTAATCTAAGTTCTTAAACAGAATATCCAATCAGCTAAAATTGGATGAGTTGTCAATATATTAACAAATATAACATTTGAATTGTAACTTGAAAAAACAAACAGCTCTCCAATAATTGGGCTGTAGCTTTCAAACAGTAATTTAGGTTCTAGAATAATAACATTTATTGCTAGCTATCATGAATAACTAGAATTATATGCAATCTATCTAGTATTGGCAGCAAAAATGAACCCATATTAAGCACAATTCCTGTAGGAGTGTCTGCATATTTATTATTAGTGTATTTATTTTAAGGAAGATGTTTTAAATGTGATGTATCTTTTTAAAATTTCAGATGATAATAGTTAAAATGGATAATGATAAGACTGACAATTTTTAGATAACTTTTCAAGGTAAAAATGTTATTATATTTTCTCATCACAAAATATGAACATCTACAAGTACATCTTGAAAGAGTGGTTAGAGTGTTGTCATGGAAACATTGTTCCTATGCTACCATTCCATGAGACCATGGCAAAATTTCCCAGACTCTGCTCACAATAACCTCAGTATTATGCAATAATGCCGTTTATGGGATGCACCCCTCTTTGTACCATATATATTGAAATTGGTATGCAAACCTTTAATTTCCATCTAAAAGTGAAAAAAAATGCAGTCCATATAAATTGACAGTATGACATTTTTAATTCATATAATAGAATACCTATTGATAAAGAACCTGGATTATAACAAAGGTTTATTTTTTAGTCATTAATTTATGTTTAGAGTTTTGTAGGAAGATACTTAAAGCTACTGCAAAATTTGCAATAATATTTTGAGATGGCCATGATTCATGGTAGAATTTAAATCTGAGTGATGTACATTAACAACCATTAAAATTAACTTCCATTATAATGGGCTCAACTCACTGATTATTTTCCAGATCGTTTAACACTGAACTTGTTCTCATCTCTTGGTCTTAGTATGCAATTTTGTGTATTTTGAACAGTCATTGAGTGAATTAAACAAGCACTTATTAATTTTCTATTATGGATAATCTTTGGGTATGAAAATCAAGTAAATAATCATTACAATAGCATCAATAAGTTATGTGTAATTCATAATGGGTGGACAGGGAATAATAATAACAATAATAACAACAGCTAATATATATTGAGTATTCATTCTATTACAGGCACTTTGATTAGAACTTGCAAGTCTCTGTTGAATTCTATAAGACTTTATTCCTATTTTATAAACTAAGAAATCCAGGCTCAGAAAGATTATGTATTTTGCCTAATATTGAAAAATTATTAAGTGATGAATATGAAACTAGAACACCGATTTATCTGACATTAAAAACAATTTTCACAGCATTAATATATACTGCTTCTCAGAGCAATGGACTCTGGCTATTATAGTTGAGTCTAGCTTCAAACAAGATACAAACATTAATTTAGGTTTTAAAAGATTAGTAAGAATTCATCAGGCAAAAGAAAAAATTATGAGCAATAGAATCAGAAACATGATATAGATCTTGCTCCCACTGTTATCAGCATTGTAATGTTTGACCAATTATTAATAAGTAAATATATCAAAACAAGAAAAATAACATTATGTAGGTATAGGTCATTCTGATGAATAAGTAAAATTATGTATATAAAGAAGATAGCTCAATGTCCATCAACAGGATGCACTTAAAAACAAAATTAGAGGGGCTTCCCTGGTGGCGCAGTGGTTGAGAATCTGCCTCCTAATGTGGGGGACATGGGTTCGAGCCCTGGTTTGGGAGGATCCCACATGCCGCGGAGCAACTGGGCCCGTGAGCCACAACTACTGAGCCTGCACGTCTGGAGCCTGTGCTCCTCAATGAGAGGCCGTGATAGTGAGAGGCCCGCGCACCGCGATGAAGAGTGGCCCCCACTTGCCACAACTAGAGAAAGCCCACGCACAGAAACGAAGACCCAACACAGCAAAAATAAAAAACAAACAAACAAAATTAGAGGTCCAACATTATTAAACAACTGTAAAAATCTTGAATTATTTTTTTAAAGTTCACCAAGATAAATAGTAGTGTAAATTAAAACTTCTGCTTCTGGGAAGTCAGGTTTTATTGCAGTAACTCATAGCAAGTATTTCCTTATTATTATTATTATTTTTCGGTACGCGGGCCTCTCACTGCTGTGGCCTCTTCCGATGCGGAGCACAGGCTCCAGACGCGCAGGCTCAGCGGCCACGGCCCACGGGCCCAGCCGCTCCGCAGCACGTGGGACCCTCCCTGATCGGGGCACGAACCCGCGTCCCCCGCATCGGCAGGCGGACTCCCAACCACTGCGCCACCAGGGGAGCCCTCTCCTTATGTTTTAAACAATGAACTATAAACATGATTCACTTGTTGTTACTACAGATGCCATGGTTCCTTCCACTGGAAGCCTTAATGTGTAACTCCTTTGGTGTTATGGGTTGAATTGTGTCACCCCTCTAAAAAGATATGTTGAAGTCCCAAACCACAATGCCTAAGAATGTGATCTTATTTGGAAATAGGGTTGTTGAAGACGAAATTAGTTAAATTAAAATGAGGTAATACTGGAGTAGAGTAGCCTCTTAATCCAATATATCTTGTGTCCTTATAAGAGGACAGCCATGTGGAGAGAGAGACACACAGAAAGAATGCTATATGGAGATGGAGGCCGACTGAAATTATGGAGCTGCTGCCAGAAATCCTAAAGATTGACAGTCATCCACCAGCACCTAGGGGGAGGCAATGAATAATTTCTCCATAGTTTTCAGAGAGCATAATCCTGAAGATAACTTGATTTTGGACTTCTAGTCTCCAGAACTGTGAAACAATAGACCTCTGTTCTTTTAAGCCACCCAGTGTGTAGTATTTTGTTACAGTAGCCCTAGCAAATTCATACATATGGGAAGCCATGATGTGTGAAGAGAACTTCTGTCAGAAAGGACAGTTCATTTTTATAAAAGCAGATAATCTATGGGAAGAATCTGATCAGTGATATGTGATGATAACTGCTAGGTAACAATGAACTGGGCTAATCAGATTCTCAGAAAATGCCAAAAGAATGGGATATATATAATAGTAGCAGCAAAAGCTGAACTTGAAAAGGAGAGACTTGTGAGACCCTGAAGAATCACATTAGCTGAGATAACAATTAAGAAAAACATTTGAATAAATTACATCACAGAAAAAAATATACACATTAGAGAAGGGTAAAGTCACATGTTAGAAGGATAAGCAGAAAGACCAAGATAGAGATAGATATTATGAGAATAGCTGAATCACATTAAAAGCAGTATTGCTTGAATGAAGATTGGCAGATTCTAATTACTGAGGTTCAGAATTACTTCAGATTCTAGAATGACCTTCGGTCTCATACTCTCTGGGACCAAGAGTTCTTGTTGATTATCCTGAGATTGTTTTGATTATTGTTCCACATAAATCCTTATGATAACCATTCTCTTCCTGACTTCTTAACTGAGTGATCTACATTTCTTGCAGAGTAAAAAGTTACCACTAGAAAAAGTGAAAATTTTCCTCATAAACATAGAAGTATTTAAAAAGCTGATCTACCTTTGCTTTCTTGTCTTTATATTTGTCTTTTCCTCACCCCCTTCCCTTTTGTTTCTTCCTTAAATCTTTTCCTCATCCATAAGACAAGAGAAGTAAAGGGCTGGAAAAAGAGTCATTAATGTGAGCTGAGGTGGATCCCATGCTTAAGAGACCATTCATTGAAGATAGGTACACTAGAGAGTCAGAAGGAAACAAACAAAACAAAACAAAAAAAAAGTGAAGATCATGATGAATATGGAGAATGGAAGTAACAGAAGTGAGAGACTGGGAGAGTAAGAATGATAAGATGTTGTGATTTTTTTTTAAAAAAGGGATAGTTGTATAGGGAGAAATAACAGCTATTATAAAGTTTAACAAAGACAGAAGTATATATTGTTAAAAATTTAAATTAATCTTTCCAGATTTCTTTATGGATCTATATCATACATATTATTATATGGATATGCAATATATATGTGTGATATACTGGACTGTATGTGTGATATATATTGGATATATATATATATAATTGGATATATAGGGTATGGATATATTGTACATATAATTATACATATAGGGTATATATATTATATAATTGTATATATATATATATATAGTATATATAATCAAATCAATCTGCCAGTTGTAATAGAGCAGAGTGTTATGAACCTCTGTAGAATCAAAATATATGAGTTTGAATATTAACAACTTTTTAGCTATTTGATTTGGGGTGTTATTTAAATTCTTATTGCTTCAGTTTTTATACCTCTAGAAGTGCTATGACAGCTTACATAAACAATATATTTATATTAAAAAAATAAAGCATGTAGTTTCTATTACAGTCCTTAGACATAGTTATCATTCAACAAATCTCACTTAAATTTTAACTAAGTATATATGGACGTACTGCCATCTTTACACATTAGGCTAATGAAATTTAACATACTGTAAAAGTTTAAAAATCCATCTAAAATCTGATTCCCTGAGGTTTTCTCTGATTAAAACATTAGGTTGCCCTCTATTTGATATAATAATTCTTGATTGAAACTCTTGGACTTAACTGCTTAAAATATAGTGTGACTCGTTAGGTTTTAGGAGTTCCTCAGTTCATGTATGTTAATTAACTTCCATAAGAAATCAGGTAGTTTTGCTTTTGCATAAGGTTAAAAATGCTGCAAGTGAAGATCATTCCTATCCTTAAAAAGTGGGAAACCCTTCAAAATCATAATTTTTTAAGCCCATGAGAGACTAAAGTCACAAGTTGACTAGGTGAACTGAATTCCAAACGATGACAAGCCCCTTGCAGAAAAGAGACGCGCAAACTGTTTCACTGGGAAAATCATGGGATGAAGAAGTAATTACCATAAAAGTTTGTAAGAAGAAAATAACTAAAATTTAGCAAGTTCTTAAGGGCTAAATGGACTGATACGATACTTTAGAATCTCTGGGAGCCCCAAACTGAAGAGGAATCGGACCCAATTGCCATCATTTGCCCTTACTGGGCCACAGAGAAGTGATCATGTGAAATATCAGGATATGATATTCGAAAGAGCTCTTCTGGGTGGTGCTAATATGCAGGGCCTGCTAAGATTTGATATGGATAGGAGTACCCAACAAAGTTCATCAGTGCTCTGAACCTTGCAAGACAACAAAGTGGTAATTAGCAGTTGATTTCCTCCTGTCCCCAAAACCATTTTCTGACAAGAAAGTCTTCTGCTTGAAGAGAAGCAAGCCTTTATTCCATGCTGAACAATTAGCAATTTTAATCATGTTTTAGTCACGTGGACTTGACCTTCATTGTTGAACAAAAAGAGAATGGAAAAACAAGACATAAAGCTGCTAAAATCACTTGCAACCTAAACTGATTCCCCAAATCCATCAATACAATTATCTCTACCATTCTCCACTTTAGGAACAGTTTCTATGCAGTAGTAACAACTAGGGAGAATAGATGAGGCAACTTGGATTCATGAGCAGCTGGTTTATTTACATTGCCAAGAATATTCAGCTCTGAAGATATCATAAGTCATTGGAACCCAAGAAGTTCCAGAGCTCTTATACTCAACACAATCTCATTTAGTTACAAGTCAAATTGAACTTGTTCACATCACATTCTTTGTGCAGGAACAATAACACACTCCTTCCAATCAAACTCCTCTTCTAATCTTTCATAGGAGAATCTATCTAGGTCATGTGGCTTTCTACCTCTAATTACTGTTTAACTCATTTGCATGTGGATTTTTGCAATAAAATACTGTAAATAAGAAAAAAGAGTCACATAAATAGTTCAAAAGGGAGTTGTATGCATTGCACTTGATGTGCCATTTGGTTGATTCCATTTTTCTTCTTGGCTTAAATCTCTATCATGGATATGTGATTTTCAAATTGCACAGTCCCTTTTTCCATAACTTGACAGGTTCTTTAAAACAAAACTCCAACAAATTCCCTTATTTGACGTATTCCATTTTTATTAAGTAAACCTAAAATATATTACCTCCTTCCAATATAATAGATTTCCCTTCTTATCATACTATTCTTCACTTATATGTAGGTGCTGGTCTCATTTGTTCAGCATAATGATTAAGAGAGATTTCTCTGGAATCAGATGTATAAGTTCAAACCTAGACTATGCCACATTTTGTCAAGTGTCCTTGGGCAGGTCATTGAACCTCTTTTTTGCCTCAAAGTGTTAATCTGTAAAATACAGGTTAATTAGTATCTATCATGTGATAACAAAATTAATTTATTGATGAGGAGCACTTAAAATAATCCTCGCACTTAATAGCCACTCAAAGTTAGCTACTTAAAAGTAATTATTTAAAAATGGTTTTCAGGTAAACAGTGTGAGTTCCAAATAAAGTATGGTTACTTCTGTAGAATTATGAAAAATGAATTCACTGAAATATTCAAAATGAAAGAGAATAGGGCTTCCCTGGTGGCGCAGTGGTTGAGAGTCTGCCTGCCGATGCAGGGGACACGGGTTCATGACCAAGACCGGACCGGGAGAATCCCACATGCTGCGGAGCGGCTGGGCCCGTGAGCCATGGCTGCTGAGCCTGCGCGTCCGGAGCCTGTGCTCCGCAACGGGAGAGGCCACAACAGTGAGAGGCCCGTGTACCGCAAAAAAAAAAAAAAAAAAAAAAAAAAAAAAAAAAAAAGAGAATAATAAAATACAATTCTTTTTTAAAATATATTTGACACCTAATGTAAACTTATAATTAATCATTTTGGTTATTTTATTTAGTTTTTTTCTGTTTTTTTAGAAACTTGGTGTTATTTGAATAAAAATTAAGATTTAATTAATCCAACTTTTCTATGATAACCTTTGGGTAATTTTCTTAACCTCTTTTTAGCTTAGTTTCTTCATTATATAATAAGCATAATAGTATTTTCTATATCAAGTAATCATTGGGGTTGATAATTTAATATGCATAGATAACTCAATAAATATTACTTTTTAAAAGAGGGGGAGTTAAAAGAGAAACATTGACAATTTCATATGATTCAACCCAATACTTACTGTCCTATATACTCTTACTCCAAATTCACTCACTAAATTTGGACATTTTTATTGTGGTGGTAGTCATTATAAAACAAAACAAAACAAAAAAACATTATAAAACAAAACAAAACAAAAATCATTCAATAAATGATTATGAAATTGAACTTAATTTTAGGCTACTCTGTTGTGATCTCTTCAGTGCCTTTACCTGTTCAGGTTAATTAATTGGTATACGGGCTATAGCAGTAAGTTACACTGAAACAATGAAGGTAATTACTGTCTGGCAAGTACCTCGTCTGTGCCTGACGACCTTCACATGTCAATAACATTATTATGAATAATAATGACTAATATTTATTGAGCATTGACTATATGCCAGGCACCATGTTAAGATGGTCACATGCATTTAATCCTCTAAACAATCCTATGAAGCAATTATTTTTTAATCTTATTCAGCTATATCTAATCCTCAGTAAAACTCCAGAAGCTGTGATTTGTTTTTTGTTTTTGTTTTTTTAAATTATTTTATTGTAGTATAGTTCATTTACAATGTTGTATTAATTTCTATGGTACAACAAAGTGATTCAGTTATACATACATATATATTCTTTTTTTAATATACATTCTTTTTCATATTCTTTTGCATTGTGGTTCATCAGAGGATATTGAATATAGTTCCCTGTGCTATACAGTAGGGCCTTGCTGTTTATCAGTTCCATATGTAATAGTTTGTTTTGCATCTGCTAATCCCAAACTCCCAACCCCCACCAACTTGGCAACCACAAGTCCATTCTCTATGTCTGTCAGTCTGTTTCTGTTTCATAGAAAAGTTCATTTGTGTCATATTTTAGATTGCACATATAAGTTATATGGTATTTGTTTTTCTCTTTCTGACTTACTTCACTTAGTATGATAATCTCTAGGTTCACCCATGTTACTGCAAATGGCATTATTTCATTCTTTTTTTATGGCTGAGTAGTATTCCATTTTATATATATGCCACATCTTCTTTATCCATTCATCTGTTGATGGACATTTCGGTTGTTTCCATGTCTTGGCTATTGTAAATAATGCTGCAATGAACATTGGGGTGCATGTATCTTTTTGAATTATAGTTTTCTCCAAATATATGCCCAAGAGTGGGATTGCAGGATCATATGGAGACTCTATTTTTAGTTTTTTGAGGAACCTCCATACTATTTTCCATAGTGGCTGCACCAATTTACATTCCCACCAACAGTGTAGATGGATTTGCTTTTTACCACACCCTCTTTGCATTTGTTATTTGTCAACTTTTAATGATGGCCATTCTGACCAGTGTGAGGTGATTCCTCATTGCAGTTTTGATTATGATCTCTAATAATTAGTGATGTTGAGCATCTTTTCATGTGCCCGTTGGCCATCTCTATGTGTTCTTGGGAGAAATGTCTATTTAGGTCTTCTGCCCATTTTTCGATTGGGTTTTTTGTTGTTGTTATTGAGTTGTATGAGCTGTCTGTATATTTTAGAAATTAATCTTTTGTCAGTTGCATCATTTGCAAATTTTTTCTCCCAGTTTGTAGGTTTTTTTGCTTTGTTTATGGTTTCCTTTGCGTACAGGAGTTTGTAAGTTTGATTAGGTCCCATTTGTTTATTTTTGCTTTTATTTCTATTGCCTTGGGAGACTAACCTAAGAAAACATTGGTACAGTTTATGTCAGAGAATGTTTTGCCTGTGTTCTCTTCTAAGAGTTTGATGGTGTCATGTCTTATATTTAAGTCTTTAAGCCATTTTCAGTTTATTGTTGTGTATGGTGTGAGGGTGTGTTCTAATTTCATTGATTTACATGCGGCTGTCCAACTTTCCCAACACCACTTGCTGAAGAGACTGTCTTTTCTCCATTGTATATTCTTATCTCCTTTGTAGAAGATTAATTGACCATAGGTATGTGGGTTTATTTCTGGGCTCCCTATTCTGTTCCATTGATCCATATGTCTGTTTTTAATGCCAGTACCATGCTCTTTTGAATACTGTAGCTTTGTAGTATTGTGAAGCAATTATTTTATTGTTTCCCAATATACAAAATAAATAAAATTTATTTTGTTTCCCCAAATATAAAGCTCATAGTGCTTTGTCCAAGATCACAGAGGTATAAGGTGGAAAAGCTGGAATTCAAATCCTAGATTATCTGACCAAGCAGCTATACTCTTAATCACATATATACTGCCTCCATAAAATGGAAGGTAGACATTATCCTTCCATTTCAATAGGGAACCTGAGGGTGAAGTGGTTGATTTCCTGTGGTACATTTTTTTAATCTGAAAATGCATGTAAAGTATATTTAGCTAGCACATCTAGCACATCGTAGGTGATCAACACATGCTGATATCATTTCATTATTTAAGGAATTTAACCAGTTTTGGAAAAGCTAGGGCTTCAGCCCAGGACTCCGTCCCAAATGCACTTATAATTGCTGGCACAAAAAGGACAAACATGTATTCAATGTTCCAATGCCTACAGTGCTGTAGATGAAAACTGATTCGGCCTTCCTGGATGTCAACAAGAAAAGACAATCTCACTTTTATTTTGGGTTAATTTTTTGTACGTATAAGGAAAAAAATTAAAAAGTCACTTTTTAAAGACACTTTCCTCTTAGACTTTATTTACATCTGTGTTACCAAACAATCCTATTATTCCAGGTTGTAGCTTTTTGTTGTTGTTGTTTTTGTTGTTGTACGCGGGCCTCTCACTGTTGTGGCCTCTCTCGTTGCGGAGCACAGGCTCCGGACGTGCAGGCTCAGTGGCCATAGCTCACGGGCCTAGCAGCTCCGCGTCATGTGGGATCTTCCCGGACCGGGACACGAACCCGCATCCCCTGCACCAGCAAGCGGACTCTCAACCACTGCGCCACCAGGGAAGCCCCAGGTTGTAGCTTTTAGCTTCCTTCCCAAGGTTCACATTGTTGATCACTGAATCAGAATATTTTCTTTTCTAATCATGCTCCAGTTACTCTTTACATCATCCTGGGTTGTGCTCCAAGGAGATTTTAAGACTTGAGTATTAAACCTTAAGCATTATTAGCTTACAGCTAATAAACTCAGATATTCATTTCTCTCATTTAGCAGGTAGTGAAATAAGGACACTGGAATTTTGTGGTAGTAGTTTGTAGACTCATACATGTTATATTATTTTTAGGTCATAACCTCAAAATGACTCTCAGGAGAGAGTATGGCCTGATGGACAGAGGACAGATTTTGGCATTGGACAGACTTGGCACAAACACTTGCTTCCTCACATACTCATTGTGTGAGCTGTAAAATACTACTTTAATTTTGGCTCTTGGTATCTCATTTTCCCAATCTATTAAATGGGAATAATGAAATGTACCTTACATGTGTTGAGGACTAAGATAATATATGAAAAGTCATTCTATGAGTATTAGTCATTATAAATTCCAGTAATTTCTCAACACTACATCCATTGATATAATAACCTTTGGATTTTCAACTTATTGTTTATGTTAATGAGTTTGTGAGAGAGTTTGGAGAAGGTTATTTTGATAGAAATAAAATTATCTGTTAGTATTTTATCAGTCAGTTAATGCTACTAATATTAGCAGAATTTTCTGTCAGTCATCATCATTACCACCATCATCATCAAATCTGACCACACTAGCTTAATGGAAAATCCATAATGATCCATAAATCTACATGAAGGACTAACTATGTAGAAGCTATTAATATTTTATTAGCAACATAGTTGCAGCTGTCTTTACAAAAAATTAATTTTAAGAGAAGATTTTGAAAGACTTTTCTCCGTTAAACAATTGAGGATATAGTTATTTTCATTCTTTAAAAATATGGCTTTTAACATCAGCTATGTCATTGAATTCAGAAAGGAACATTCAGTCATGTTTAATGGAAATAACTTATTAAATATTGTAGAGAGATGACTTTGATGATACTTTCATTAATTGAAGGTTGCCATAACAACTGAAGCTCTGCATTCACCACCTTATAGTTACAAAGGGAACTAGCTGTCCTATATCACCTTTATTATAATTCTTAACACTTGCACATGTGTGGCATGCCTAATTTATCTCAAAATGATATTGAGGTGAAAAGGACATGGTAAAAATGCAAATATGGAGACTCATGTCCATTTTGTTCACACAGAGTATCACAACTTAACTCATTTTCTCTCATTTTCTTTCCCTGAATATGTTAGAATGTATTTATTGTTTTCAAACACATAATTGTGCAAGGCAGTGCTCATCAAATTGGATCTTTATGAAATTTTCTAAATATGTTATTTATAAATTCCTTTTTATATAGTCGTAACTCTAAATATCAGACAGATCTTTTCATCTGATATAACATATGCACTAGGAGTAAGCCCCAAATACATGTTTGTTGAATGAATATCATATTAGAAAATAACTAAGAAATTTAAGTAACAAGCAAATACAAAGAATTAATGTTATCTGTAGAGCAGCATGAAGTAGGGTTTCCAGGGAAGTGGTGGGTATGTAGCTGAGTCATCACCTTGCTGAGACCAAACATACGGTAAACCATAGAATTCCACATAGTTTCCACTCTATAAAGTATATACTGAATCCAAATCCCCATTTGGATCAGCTGATTTAAAATTTAACTTCATGCCTTTCTGGGGTTCTTTCTCCTATCCTCAGGACTGGTAAATATGTTTGATTACACAAAAAATTAGCCAACATTTTCATGGAATGAGAAAATTTCTTTTGATTCTGTTTTAGTATGGTCAAAGGCCCTTCTTTTGCCACCTGCTGTTAGCAACCCAGAGTTCTCCCATTACTGTACTATTCATTTATGTAGTTGAATTTTATTAATACTAAAAAATTCCTGGGTAGAAAGGCAAAGGTTTAATTAGTCATTTACACCTTTGTTCAAACACTTTAATAGAACCTACACTTCTCTGACCCACCTGACCTGCCTACCACACCTGAATATTTGAGCTCATTCTGCTCTGCCACCATAGCTTCAGACATAGTGGCTCTTTCTCATTTGTGAAAACATACTCTACTTTTTTCTGCCTTGATTCTATCTTGCATGCTCCTTCTTTGATTTGAAGTGTCTCCATCTCAGTGTGATAGGGGCTTTGCACAGGCAGATATAGCCAAGAATTTGGGGCTTCCTTCCCACAGCAACTTCCAGTCTAGGGGGATGGTTCTTGTGGGAGGGGCAGGTGACCAGCATGTCTCATCACTCTCACCCCCGTGTTGCAGAAGCATTATTTTAGGAATGTACATCTGAGACATGTGGGCCTCCTACCCTCTACTCATCCTCCACTTGTAAGATGGAAGCTCTATCCTCAGCATGGCAGGCCAAGGACTTTGATGGGCTTTGATGGCCCTCAGCCTATCTGACTCTTAGGGTGGGAGTTCCAACCCAGGAGAGGCAAGCTGAGGAGATCAGGGACTGCCATCACCACTCAGTGCCTCACTAGTAAAGCAGAGTTGTCACCCTAAAAGAAGAAGGCCCGAAAAAAAAAAAAAGTCCTTAATCCTGGGGTCAGGTGTACCTGGCACTTTTATATAAGCAGTTCTTTTTTCTGTCTACTTGTTGCTTTCATAGTATCATTCAGCTCAGAAGCACACAATCTGAATTTCAGAAGGAATGCCTCTCAGTTTTTTTCTAAAACTCTTAACAATCTTCTTTATGTCTTGCTCCTTCATCCTGTTGCCGTTTTCATTGCTGAAGGGAAAGAAGCTTTCTCATTTTCCGTCCAGATCCAGACTGTTAGATATAGTATAACATTTTCAATGAGAACAGAAAAAATTGTTTGAAGCACTTTACAAAGTATATGTTACATATTAAGCAATATTTAATTTTCTAGAATGGGTAGCGCAAAAATTCTGAGCACATTTATTGAAGTTAGAAGTCAAGTGTTGTTTTTTCTTATTACATACTAATTTGTTGAATTGTTAAAATTCAGTTTTAGTGTAATTTATTCTTTTAGTCTGCTCAGGCTGCCATAACCAATTGCCATAGACTAGTGGCTTTAAATAACAAATTTATTTCTCACAGCTCTAGAGGCTGGGAAAACCAAGTTCAAAATGCTGCAAATAGTTTTCATCTGAGGTCTCTTCTCTTGGTTTGTACGTGGCTACCATCTTGCACTGTATGCACATGACTTCTTTCTGCATGGGTAGAGAGATCTTCCTTCTTCCTGCTATGAGACTACCTATCAGATTAGAGCTTCACTCTTATGACTTCATTTAATCTTAATTACCACTTAAAAAACATCTTCAAATACAATCACATTAGAGGGTTATGGTTTCAACCTAATTTGGTTGGGGGGGAACAATTTATTTCCTAGCATTTAAATTGGGCTTTTACTGTGAATATGTAGTGGAAGATTCAGTCATTGCCCCAGTAGGAGTCTATTTTAATACTTCATATCCTTGAAAATGCTTTGTGGTGAGATTTCCTAGCCTGATGCAGTTTAATACTTGACCTTTCTTTCCTTTTAGGTTGGTTGCCAAATGGTCTATAACCTCTGCTATGGCTAATTTTATAGTCACTTTCATGGCTAAAGTCATTATCATTTAGCAGTTTCTGAATGATTTTCCAAGGATGTTTCACGTGTGAAGCCTGTAAACATTCCAATATAATATTTGCTTCCAATTGCATTGTAGCATTTTCAAATATGCCTGCATAAAATAGATTGACAACAACAGAATTTAATATAGAACTTCAATTTTTGTTTTAGAGAATAGATCACAAATGGCAGAAATCCAAAATATTTTCCAAATATTAGGGAGGAGCCTAAGGATATTATTAAAGTGACCTAGGCTAAAATGTTTAACTCGATGCTAACATAATTTACATGTGCAAAATGTCAAATGTTTTAATGATGATAATAAATTTAAGTTGAATTGTTACTATTTTTCTCTAAACTACTTCAACTGATATTCACTGGAAATATCAACATGAAATTTTAGCAAACTCTTTCATTAAAAGAGTGTTATACCACTACTAGGAAATAGAAATAAAACTAAGCAATAAAAAGACAACATGGTAAAAAGATACAGGAGAACAAACAGCTTCAAGATAATTTGGGGGTAAATAAATTTATAAATAAAGATAAAGATAAATATTTACAAATAAAGATAATAAATCTATGTTTGTTTTGTTTTTGTTTTTGTTTTTGTTTGCGGTACGTGGGCCTCTCACTGTTGTGGCCTCTCCCGTTGCGGAGCACAGGCTCCGAACATGCAGGCTCAGCAGCCATGGCTCACGGGCCCAGCCGCTCCGCGGCATGTGGGATATTCCCGGACCAGAGCACGAACCCGCATCCCCTACATCGACAGGCTGACTCTCAACCACTGCGCCACCAGGGAAGCCCTAAATCTATGTTTTGATCATTGTAATTAGCAAGCTTTTTTTCATTAAAGATTGACTACATTGCTCAGATATTAAATAGCCACAACTGAATATTTAGTATCTATAAATTTGAGATTCTAATACTTAAGATTTTTTCCTTAACTAAATCCATTATCCTAATTAGGAAGTTACTATTTTTCAAGTGTGTTGTCTTAAATTACAAATATTTTTAAGGAAGTAATGTTGCTTCTCTAAGATGAGTGACAGCTGTTTAGTTTTGCCATTTATTATATCAAAATGCATTCAGATTAACAAAAATAACCTATTTTAATTTTACTTTGCTATTACAACTTAAAACTATTTCCTCCATGACAACAGATCAAAATGCATATTTTAATGTTAGAAGTGGAAACATCTTCATGTGACTTGATATTTCAAAACTCTTTTTATACAATCCTATTTTTAGTGTTCTCAGCTTGCTCTTTTTTATATTATTTCTTCTTAGTTTGTCTCATGAGCATAACAAGCATAAATGGAATTTGTTCTGTATTGGAGTATTCAAAGAAATATAGATAGCCTGTTCTTATTAAAACAAATTGAAGGAAAAAAATTTCTGCTTACTCTAAATCATATGTCTCCAGAAGTTCCCTTTCATTTCAAAAGGTATAATTTCTTATTCTGACCTTCAAAGAAAGGGGGCATGAATTGGGACCTAACTGATAACTACTTAACTTTTTTGTGGCCCACATTCTAGGTAAGTAGTAGGAGGCCCATAAAGTCTATTTTGAGACATATCCCTAATACCTGGGCCTTAATAGAAACTGCTAACAGTTGATCCAGAATAAGAGAAAAACTTAAAGGAGAAATAAAGGACTGACCCTCATATTTCTTCATATATGAAGAAGTCAGCAAGAGTCTAACAAAAGGAATGTAGTTTTTATTTTTATTTTATTTTATTTTTTTTTTCGGTATGCGGGCCTCTCACTGTTGTGGCCTCTCCCGTTGCGGAGCACAGGCTCCGGACGCGCAGGCTCCGGACGCGCAGGCTCAGCGGCCATGGCTCACGGGCCCAGCCGCTCCGCGGCATATGGGATCCTCCCAGACCGGGGCACGAACCCGTATCCCCTGCATCGGCAGGCGGACTCTCAACCACTGCGCCACCAGGGAGGCCCGGAATGTAGTTTTTAAAGGGGAATTATCCCAAATCAAAATCCCAGCTGGCTATTTTGTAGATATTGATATATGGATTCAAAATTTATATGGAAAGGCTGGTTGTAGGTTTTTTCCTTTCATCACTTTAAATATATAGTGCCACTCACTTCTGACCTGTAAAGTTTCTGCTGAAGAGTCATCTGGGAGTTTTCTTGTTGCTTTTTCTTAGTTGCTTTTAAGATTCTCTCTTTACCTTTAATGTTTGCCACTTAAATTATAATGTATCTTTGTGTGAACCTCTTGGGATTCTTTTTTTCGTTTTTTTTAGGCAACTGGTCAATATGGTTTTATTTCAGTTTTTACTAAAATTTTAAATATAATCACATAAAAAACATTTCCAAAAGTGCAAAATATTAGAAAGCTAATCAGTGCTATTAATCTTTCCATGCAAACAATCTTTTTTGCTGAGATAAGCAGTACCAGTTCTGCAGCTGGGAATATGTATTTTGTTTGACTGTCTGTGCATCCTAGACCTGGATGGAGCTATTATTTCTTCCAATAAGGTATCTGCCCCTTTCTCTCTCTCTCTTTTCTTTTCCTAGAACTTCTATAATGCAAATGTTAGTACACTTGATTTTGTCCCAGAGGTTTCTTAAACTATCCTCACTTTTTAAAAATTCTTTTTTCTATTCAGTTTGGGTGATTTTTACTACTCTGTCTTCTAGGTCACTGATATGTTCCTCTATATCATGTAATTTACTGTTGATACCTCCTAGTGTATTTTTTATTTCAGTTATTGTATTCTTCAGCTCTGTTTTGTTCTTTATGTTTTCTAACTCTTTGTTAAAATTCTCACTGTGTTCATCTATTCTTATTCCAAGATCATTGAGCAATTTATCATCATTACTTTTAACTAATGGGTAGATTGAGTATCTCTAATTTATTTAGTTCTCTTTCTGGGTTTGCACTTTGTTTCTTTGTTTGAAGCATATTCCTCTGTCTCCTCATTTTGCCTAATTCTCTGTGCTTATTTGTATGTATGAGGTAGTTGGGTTATGTCACCTGATCTTGAAGAAGTGACCTTGCATAGAAGACATACTATGGAACCCAGCAGCATACTCACCTCTGGTCACTAGAACTATGTGCTCTAGAGGTGCCCCCCATGTGCACTACATGCACCCTTCTGTTGTGGGCATTTTAGTAGGTGTGACTCATCCCTGGTTGGCTACAAAATCCTAACTCTTATGGTGGCTACGGGCCTGCTGAAGGGTGGGATAGTCTTCCTCCAAAGTTGGCTGTGTGGCTTGGTGGTGTTTGGCTGCTGTGAGCCTGCTGGTACATGGGACAGGCTCCACGCGTGGCTGGCAGCATGGCCTGGAGGCATGCCCCTGCTGTGGTCCAGATGATGGGTGGGGCAACCCCTTGGCATCAGTAGGCTGGAAGGAGGATTCCAAAGTAGCACTTACCAGCACCCATGTCATCAACGTGGATTGAGCTCCTCAAAATAGCTGCTGCCAGTGAATCCATCTCCAGGGGGAGTCCTAGTTGCCTCCTGCCTTTCCATGAGGCTCTCCAAGGTCAGCAAGTGGGCTTCACCTACACTCCTTTCAAACTATTACCTCTACCCTGGGTCTCAGAACGTGTGGCACTCTTTAAGAGTGGAGTCTCTTTCCTATAACCCGTCAGCTCTCCTAAATGTAAGCCCCACTGGTTTTTAAAGATGGAAGTTCTGGGGGCTCATCTTCCCAATGCAGGACCCCCAGGCTGGGGAGCCCAATGTGGGGCTCAGAACCCTCTTTCCTTGGGGAGGACCTCTGCAGTTGTGATGTTTCTTCCTTCTGTGGGTTGACAATTCAGGGTGTGGGTTTGACTATACCATGTCTCTGCCCCTCTTACCTGTCTCACTGTGACTCATTTATATCTTTGGTTACAGAAAATCTGTTCTACTAATCTTAGGATTCTTCTCTTAAATAGTTGCTCTGTAAGTAATTGTAATTTTGGTGTGCCCCTGGGAGTAGGTGAGTTCAGGTTCTTGTACTCTACCATCTTGACCCGCAAAAACATGTTAATATGTTATTTAAGTTGCCTATACCTTTCATGATTTGTTTTTATCTCCCTGTATCTTGATAGAGGCATATTAAATGTTTTACTTACAATTGTGGATTTACTAACTCACCCATGTGATTTGGTTTAATTTTTCCAGTTTTATTGAGATATAATTGACATATAACTTCACTAATCATCAGGGAAATGCAAAATAAAAACCATAATGAGATTTCACCTCACACTTGTTAGAATCATTATTATCAAAAAGACAAGAGATTAACAGGTGTAAGCGAGGGTGGGGAGGAAGGGGAATCCTTGTGCACTCTTGATGGGAATGTAAATCGATACCATCATTATGGAAAACAGTAAGGAGGTTCCTGAAAAATTAAAAATAGAACTACCAGATGATCCAATAATCCCACTTCTGGGTATTTATCTGAAGGAAATGAAATTACTATCTCAAAAAGATATCTGCATCCCCCATGTTCATTGCAGCATTATTTACAATAGCCAAGACATGGAAACAACCAAAATAAATGACCATCAAAGGATAAATCGATAAAGAAATTGTGATATATATTTCCCTGATGATTAGTGATGTTAACCACATTTTCATATATTGTTTCTCTCTTTTAATTGTGTCTCTCTTTAATTGTTTCTCTCTTTCACATGCAAAAATATTTGTAGCAAATTTTTGGTAAGATTGGGAAGGAAGAAAGGAATATGGGACTTAGGGTGCAGTAACGTCTTTCCAATTGATGGAACTATGTACTATTGTGTTCTAAACAAAAAAAGGATGCTGTCACATGATAAAGATTTCAACTGTAGTAAGAGAAGATTTTATGTTGTGGTAATTTCTATATCGGATCTGGATGTGTTTTCTTTATACAGCAACCTATGAACAATCCTGCTACCTATTTCTTCATACTCACAATAAGATAGTAGACAGGTACAGAATAGCCACAACAATCACTCTGATTATGGGAAATAGGGCAATTCTGAAATCCTCCTACTACGAAAATACTATGAATGCTGCAATCCTGTGGAAGAAGAATGTTCCTTGATTCTACCCAACTTTTGTCTTCTGCACTGCTTTGTTCATGTTACTCCATGATTTCTCTGGGAGACCTTCTTTTTCTATTAACTTTCTAAAACTCAGGATGAAGTGTACCTTGGGCACATATACTCCTTGAATGGCTTGCATATTTTTAAGATGCTTCTTCCTGAAGGAGATTGGATGTCCACAGTTCTAAGTCTCAAACAGTCACAACCGTAACTAGCTTGTCGTTTCTTGGAGGTACAACTCTCACACAAACATTGTACAGTTTGTATCTGTTTGATTCCTGGCATCTCCAGTTTTCCAGGAACCACTCTCACCATTGTTTTCGTATTTTAGTTTGTGAATATGTTATATTTTTTCTATTTTTTCCCCTGTAGTTTTATTCTTTCTCAATTTAAACCAGACTACCTTAAAGCCATTGTGATTCCTTGGGAAAGGCTTGATCAGGCCTTTGCTCTGAAATATTTTATTCATCTAAAAGATTTAACAGATACCACACTTTTAGTCTGATATTAGCCCTGATTCAAATTTACTTGCTTAAAATTTTACTGGATGTTTATCTCTCGAAGATTTTCTCAATTTTTTTTTCCTTTGGTGGGGGTGGACTTAGGGGTCTCAAATCAATTGGCTTTTATGACTTTGAAAAGCCCTAGATAGCTCCAAATTTTCTATTTCATTTCATTTCTTCTTTCAAACCTTACAATTCTTTCCTTGACTTACTTTTATCCCTCTAACACCTCTCCAAATATAGCCAACAATAAAAATATTACTTATATTTGGTTTTCTGAACTCTTTTGCTATAGCCACAGGTTCAGAAGGGAAAATTTCAGACTTCCAAATTTTCTCAAGTAACAGTTTTATTAAATATTTTGCCCCAATTGCCAGTTTTCCAGTTTCCAGAATGCTTCTTCATCATCTATTTTCCTAAAGTATAATTTTCCTAATGATAACTCTTGTTTCTTAAACAAATACTTTATTCAAATTATTTGATTTTTCTTTACAAGAAAATAATGTATAATATATATTTAAAGGATTTATTTAATAATTGCTGAATTTAAAATTGGTACCTTACACAGAAATGATTACTTATGAAAATTTAAGTAATGTAAAGTAACCTCTCCAGTACATCAGATACCACATCCTTATCTTTGTTTTCATTAGAATGGAATAAATTAAGAAAATCTGTATGATCATTGACCATTTATACCTATAAGAGTACAAAAGATAATTAGAGAAAATTCTAGTTAATGGTCAGAGAAGAAGCCCAGATTGAGGGAAGAATAGTGATAAAATTCCTTGGTCACTTTTAATCT
Organism: Mesoplodon densirostris; assembly: GCF_025265405.1. Lineage (NCBI taxonomy): Eukaryota > Metazoa > Chordata > Mammalia > Artiodactyla > Ziphiidae > Mesoplodon > Mesoplodon densirostris. The sequence continues at coordinate 56,737,235 of NC_082672.1, forward strand.
TTGTAATATGTATAAGACACTGTGGTTGGGAGGTAAAAGTGAGGACTTGTATGTTTGACAACAAGGAGTTACAGAACCTGAGGTCAAGTAGAAAGCTCCAGGCTCTGAAAGGTTATACAGGGCAAGAGTCACAAGGATGTCAGGAAGAGAATCAGAGCAGGGATTCAGGTAAGTAGGAATTATATAAGGCCCTACTTAATGAAGATGAAAGGTCATTTGGTGTGTTTGTTATAAACCAGTAACTTAGTTACTATAAACAATGTAAGAAGGAATATCAAGGGTGATTAAAAGTTAAGCTATTAATAAAATATTTTTAAATATTAAAAAAAATTTAAATAGTCTCAACTAATTTTTAAAAGTTATCACTGAACTCATAGATACAGAGAACAGATTGGTGGAGGATGCCAGAGGTGGAGGATGGGGGGGTGGGCAAAATGGGTAAAAGTGGTCAAAAAGTACAAACTTCCAGTCTTAAAATAAATAAATCTGGGTGATGTAATGCACAGCATGGTGACTATAGTTAATAATACTGTATTTTATACTTGAAAATTGCTAACAGAGTAGATCCTACTGTTCTCATTACAAGAAAAACAATTGTAACTATGTGTTAGGTAACTATGATAGTTGTTAACTAGGCTGACCACTAATTGTGGTTATTGTTTCACAATATTTACACATATTGAATCACTGTGTTGTACACCTGAAACTAATACAATGTTATATGTCAACTATATCTCAGTTCTAAAAAATATTATCTAAGTCTGGAATCCAACTCAACTACAGATGGGTAATTTTTTTGTCATTTAAAAATAATTTATTGAAAGACAGTTCATTTACAATGTGTTAATTTCTGCTGTACAGCAGTGATTCAGTTATATATATATATATTCTTTTTCACATTATTTTCCATTACAGTTTATCACAGGATACTGAATATAGTTCCCTGTGCTATCCAGTAGGACCTTGTTATTTATCCATCCTATATATAATAGTTTGTGCCTGCTAATCTCAAACTCCCAATCCTTCCCTCTTTCACCCCTCTAAATGGGTATTTAGTGGCCAAAACTAAAAAATGTAATATTTTTATAGAGATAAAGAGCTAATGAAGTAAATATATCCTTATAGTAGTCACTAGGAAATACTAACTCATTTGTAGTATTTACCATTTTAAAATACTTTTTCCTATAATATATGTTTTAAGTGTTCTCATAAGTTGGGGCATTAACCAACTGATCCATTAATTTCTATGATTACTATAAGTAAAAATGAAATGCATAAAGATTTGATCATTATAATACACGAAGAGCATGAGAAAGGTGGAGCCTAAATGTATACCAAGCACCATTAGATGTTTTATTCATATTGTGGCATATAATCCCAAAGAATGAGTTATTGCTATTATTTCATAACATTTTCCATAAATATATCCAAATATAAATTAATTAAGAGCTAACACCTCTGGGGAAATTACTAAGAGTTATGAGGTGAAATCAAATTACATATATTATACTAAAAGTCTCTACTATGAGCTTATAAAATATCTCCAGCTGGTAGGTAATGGTAGTCTGATATCAAATCGTGATATGTTAAACAAAGACACCTTTAGTACATGTTCCAGTGGCACAATAAGCTACTTTTATATTATAAACCCCTCCAGTCTCATTGTAAAGCCGGGAGCTGTTTCACAATCGTGAAACACACGAAGTAGAACATTTATCGCTATTATGCCAAATAAATGAAGTGAAACAACCAAGAGGTCTTTAAATGAACTGTATTTTATGGCTAAAGCACACAGAAGATTAAACGAAAAAATCAACCTGGAGTTCATTCAGCCATTTTACTTATTCATTTATGTGTGTGTAAGAGCACAGTCCATTCAGAACAGAAATCCTAGGTTCTGGTGCTCCATTATTACAGTAGAGTTATGAAAGAGCCTAAACCAAGAGAAAGAAAATGGGCATGGCATATAATATCTGAATTATATAATTTAAAATACACAGAAGAGAAAGGATAAAAACTGATCATTTTTCAACTCCATGTGGATACAATGAAGTCAAAGGGGTTTAAATCTCATAGGAGAAATTTACTCATATCTAAGTCTATATCAAAAATAACATATTTTAAAATATTCATTTAAAACCAAATTTTTAAAACTTTAGTCTCCAAACTTTTAAAAATGTGGTTTTGGAGGGACAAAGTATGGATTTGCTTTTTTTATGTCTTGACAAATGGCTTCTGTCCTAGTTCCTTAATTCACGTCCTATGTAATTTTCATTAGTCTTATTAGCCTAAAAGACTCATGTTCCTATAAAATAAATTTACTGTTATGGGAATATTAATTTGTGTGGAACTGTGACAATGTTGTCTTCAAAAAAAGTAGCATATACTGTCATAAGCTATTGCAGAAAATCAATAGTCATACATATTTAAAATCAGTATGATGTGAAAATGGGTTACAATGATATGTTATTGATCTCCTCTTAAAATATTATAACAACCATAGGTCAGTTTTGGGACCATAGCCTTAGCTATATATGAGGCCAGCAGCAGTGCTCATTTACTGTCTCTGTTGATTTATTCCTTAATCCTTTTCTTTAGAAATAACAAAACGAGAAGAAATCAGCTAACCTTAAGGTAGCAAAAACATGTGTCTTTCAGTGCTGCTGGGGTTTTCTCTCTCTTTAAATCTGTTTAATCTCTCCTTTTCCTGAGCCACTAGCCTTCATAATGCACTAGAATTTGAAAGAAGGAGAAAGTGAGAGAGAGGCAGGGTGAAGAAGAGGAGGATGGAGAGGAGGATGGGGAGGGGGTGGGAAGGGGGAAGAAGGAGGGGGAGGGAGGGGGAGGAGGTGGAAAGAGGGAGAGAGGAGGGGAAGAGGAGGGAGGAAAGAAAGGAAGGACTGTAGCTAATCTCATTACTACTGGCATATTTTTCTTTTCTCACAGCTAGTAGTTTTGAAAAAAAAAAACGGTTTATTTCAAATGTCTCCATTTTATCTCTTCTAATTCCTTTCTCTTTTTTTTTTCCTTTATAATTGTTTAGGAAATCTGTCAGCTTCTCCTCCATGGAATTTATCATTACTTTGGCTTTGAGTACACTATATTTTCCTAGTTCTTCACTGTCTTTATAGTAAAAGCCTCTATCTCATTCAGTGTCTCATATTATTTTCCCTAACCCCATTCCCAACAATACTCTGACATATTATCTAAAGTTGATCAGTCCAAGTAGTTGATCAGCTTCATTCTCATTAGAGTCTGTCTATTCTGTATGAGTAATAAGTAGGTTTTAGTCTTTCCCTTTCTCTGTCTTACATTTTCTCCCTTCCTTTTTGCTCCAGTGATACATGGTAAAAAGAGTAATATATTACTGATTTATTTCTGGAATTTTTGAGTGGAATTTTGGCTAAAATTGGGTGAGGATTATATAATTGTGTTGTAGAATCTGGAAGACAATCAAGGGTTGTAGAGATGTACCTTATCTTCCAAGTGACTGCAGACATGCCAGTTGAAAAAAATTTTTTTAATAATTTGGCATTCTGCTCACCAAAGATATACCCTGAGTATGGATCCTATTTTCTTATTTCCTACATGAGAGCTCCATATCAACCCTAACACATCAAAAGGACATAAGTCATTTTGGGATAAAGACACTGTCTGTTTTCTAGGGACTCCCAGTCCCTTAAGGACTTTATTGTTCCACAGCTGCTAAAAACACTGATGATCTGAAGTGAAGCAATGAAAAGAAGGCAGTTTTACTGACAACTTTTTCAAAGAAATATGCTCATGAGTAATGATCAAGCAATGCTGCATCATAAGATAATCCGGCCTTGGCTCACTGGCCTATCTTGATTTCTTTTGGACTATTCAAATTATCTGACTAAATAATACTTTAAGCTGAATTTTTCTTAAACAAGATTTACTGACAAAAGTTCCAGTCACACTAAACCATCATTAGATCCTGTCAATTCTATTTTATTAGCCAGGGTTTCTAATTCCTACATTTTTGTTTCCCACTTCAGATCAGTCAATCAATCAAAATAAGTAAGTGAAACAGAACCATAATATGAAGCTATCTGGGGTTTAAACTTCCTGTCTTCCCTCTAGCACCTTGATTTTGTAAGATCTTTCTTACATGAACTGAGAAGCATGAGCCTCAGTGTGTAGTCGAAGAGCTAGGGAATAAAAGGGAAAGGTGTAGGGAATTGATTTTTCCTTTATCTGGGTTGTTTAAAATAAGTTATTTTAGAGGCCTCTATCCTAGAATGGCTTGGGTAGGGTGTTGTCAGCTGTGCCTAATGTCTACAGCATACTATATAGTGGTTCAGAAAATAATACCACGTGAAAGTGTGCATGTGCACAAGTGCAGAGGGAGAGAGCAAAAGAGAAAGAGCCACAGAGAGAATGAAAACCAAATGGTGCAAAATGAAAGCAATGTGTGAATCAGGGAAAGGGTATATTGAAACTTCTTGTACTATCCTTGCAACTTTTTTGTAACTTTGGAAATAAAAACAAAAATTTACAAAAACAAATTTTAAAATGTAGAAGGAAAAAGATTGAGCAGGATGGAGAAGAGCCCAAGATGAGTTTGGAGAAATAAATAGGAACTGGATGATCTATGGCTCTGTGGCCCATGGCCCAGGTTTGGATTTTACTCCAGCTGCGATTGAAATTCATTAATTGGTTTCCAGTAAAACCTGGTATGATGGAGGAGTTTCAGATCATTGAGCTACAACTTGTATGAGATTTTTGGTTTGGGGTTATTTGTTTTGCTATTGTTTTTGAATTTTCTCTAATAATTGCTATCAGCTGTGTTAAGTGAACTTCGTTTCCCAGTGAGAAGCAAGTTCACTTATTGACATCAGTCTAGTTCAGAGCACTTCAGTTGCTTTGATGCCCAGTTACAAAGCTTCTCCCTACCTGCAAGACAATATAGGGCGGTGGCTCCAAAAGAGTGTGGCAGAGTAGTGGAGAACTCTCACATTCCATCCTTGCCCCTTTGTTCGATTCTCTGCTTTAGGATCTGAGAGAGAGGGTTGGAAAACAAAGGCAGCTCCTTGTCTGAAGCCTTTGGTGATATTATTTTTCTACTTGTTTTTTAGAATCAATGTTGCTAAATGACAGCAATAATGGGAGTGAACAAGCTGACCCCTTTCTGTTTCCTCTGATTATTTAGCTTAAGTTTTATTATGTGCCTAAGAATTTGACTTTAGTTCTTACTTCAGTTGACTTTGTTAAGATCAACCCAATGTTTTTTTTCAATGATTATATTTAAACATATTTATGATATTTTACTTGAAAAGCACTGTTTCACAAAGCAGCATAATTAAAATGGGCTTTTGTTCACATAGTAGGCTTAAAAAATAGAAGCTAAAATTTGTTATATATAAAAATAAGCGGTATGACTAAATAATTTATATCAATATATAATTATGAGCATAATGAAAGAAAAGATTTTAAATAGCAGTAAAAAATAAAATTATGCTTAATTTTGATTGTGAACCAACATATGTAGATCACTGATTTTTTTCTAATTATTTTCTAGAATCCTTCATTCAAATAAATGTCATATGAAACCCAACATAAAATAGATGGGCTCTACTATGACCTGATGACAGCATCAGTGGGCTTCACCTCTTCAGCTCTCCCTAGTTCCCATCACTTGCAGAGACCCCTTAGATGACTTCTAAGCTCTGCATAACAAACTTTAACACTTGTCTAAATAATACTCAGTGTTTGCCATATATCTTTTTTCCTCTTAATAAGTTTAAAAATTAGTATAATAGTTTATTAAATAATTGTAATATAAGATACTACAATTAACATAATGTTTTCTATAAAAACAAAAATACCACTGATACTATATTTACAAAAAGCATGATATAAAATGTGTTTACAATGGGACCTCTCTTTTCTAAAAGAATGGATATAAATATAACATATATTGGAGTAGAGAAAAATGTTTACCATATTTTTGTGTTTTGTAATTTTTTTTTTACATCTTTATTGGAGTATAATTGCTTTACAATGTTGTGTTAGTTTCTGCTGTACAACAGAGTGAGTCAGCTATATGTATACATATATCCCCATATCCCCACCCTCTTGCGTCTGCCTCCCACCCTCCCTATCCCACCCCTCTAGGTCGTCACAAAGCACTGAGCTGATCTCCCTGTGCTATGCAGCAGATGCCCACAAGCTATCTATTTTACATTTGGTAGTGTATATATATCAATGCTACTCTCTCACTTCGTTCCAGCTTACCCTTCCCGCTCTGTGTCCTCAAGTCCATTCTTTACGTCTGCGTCTTTATTCCTGCCCTGCCACTAGGTTCATCAGTACCATTTTTTTAGATTCCACATATATGCACTAGCATAGGGTATTTGTTTTTCTCTTTCTGACTTACTTCACTCTGTATAACAGACTCTAGGTCCATCCACCTCACTACAAATAACTCAGTTTTGTTCCTTTTTATGGCTAATATTCCATTGTAGATATGTACCACATCTTTATCCATTCATCTGTTGATGGACACTTAGGTTGCTTCCATGTGCTAGCTATTGTAAATAGTGCGGCAGTGAACATTGTGGTACATGACTCTGTTTGAATTATGGTTTTCTCAGGGTATATGCCCAGTAGTGGAATTGCTGGTTCATATGGTAGTTCAACTTTTATTTTTTGAAGAAACCTCCATACTGTTCTCCATAGTGGCTGTATCAATTTACATTCCTATGAACAGCGCAGGAGGGTTCCCTTTTCTCCACACCCTCTCCAGTATTAATTAATTAATTAATTAATTAATTAAATCATCTTTATTGGAGTATAATTGCTTTACAATGGTGTGTTAGTTTCTGCTTTATAACAAAGTGAATCAGCTATACATATACATATATCCCCATATCTCCTCCCTCTCTAGCATTTATTGTTCGTAGATTTTTTGATGATGGCCATTCTGACTAGTGTGAGGTGATACCTCATTGTGGTTTTGATTTGCATTTCTCTAATCAATTTTTGTGATTTTTTTGTTTTTGGAGTAAAATTGCTTTACAATGGTGTGTTAGTTTCTGCAGTACAATGAAGTGAATCAGCTCTATGTATACCTATATCCCCTCCCTCCCCCCATCCCACCCATCTAGGTTGTCACAGAGCACCGATCTGAGCTCCCTGTGCTATACAGCAGGTTCCCACTAGCTATCTATTTCACACATGGTAGTGTATTTATGTCAAACTTATCCCCCAATTTGTCCCACCCTCCCCTTCCCACCCATGTCCACATGTCTGTTCTTTATGTCTATATCTCTATTCCTGACCTATAAATAGGTTCATCTGTACCATTTTTCTAGATTCCACATATATGCATTAATATATGATATATTTTTTCTCTTTCTGGCTTACTTCACTCTGTATGACAGACTCTAGATCCATCCACATCTCTACAAATGACCCAATTTTGTTCCTTTTTATGGCTGAGTAATACTCCATTGTATATATGTGCCACATCTTCTTTATCCATTCATCTATTGTTGGACATTTAGGTTGTTTCCATGTCCTGGCTATTGTAAATAGTGCTGCAGTGAACATTGGGGTGCATGTGTCCTTTTGAATTATGGTTTTCTCAGGGTATATGCCCAGTAGTGGGATTGCTGGGTTGTATGATAGTTCTATTTTTATTTTTTGAGGAAACCTCCATACTGTTCTCCATAGTGGCTGTATCAATTTACATTCCCACCAACAGTGCAGGAGGGTTCCCTTTTCTCCACACCTTCTCCAGCATTTATTGTTTCTAGATTTTTTGATGATGGCCCTTCTGACCGGTGTGAGGTGATACCTCATTGTAGTTTTGATTTGCATTTCTCTAATGATTAATGATGTTGAGCATTCTTTCATGTGTTTGTTGGCAATCTGTATATCTTCTTTGGAGAAATGTCTATTTAGGTCTTCTGCCCATTTTTGGATTGGGTTGTTTGTTTTTTTGATATTGAGTTTCATGAGCTGCTTGTATATTTTGGAGACTAATCCTCTGTCAGTTGCTTTGTATGCAAATATTTTCTCCCATTCTGAGGGTTGTTTTTTCATCTTTTTTATGGTTTCCTTTGCTGTGCAAAAGCTTTTAAGTTTTATTAGGTCCCATTTGTTTATTTTTGTTTTTATTTCCATTACTCAAGGAGGTGGGTCAAAAAGGATCTTGCTGTGATTTATGTCTTAGAATGTTCTTCCTATGCTTTCCTCTAAGAGTTTTATAGTGTCTAGCCTTACATTTAGGATTGAGTTTTACTTTATTTTGAAATTGTATATTTTTTTCTCAATTATTTAAAATATGTCACATAAATATAATAATATCAGGAAAAATTTATACTTAGATCACTCCCAAAGATCACAGAAAAAATATTTGTTTAAATTTTATTTAAATTATTTTTATCCCAAACTCTTTCCTAATAAAATTATTGTTGGAATTATAAAACAGTATAGATTTTCTCCTTAAGTCCGTATAAAATCAGTGTTCTTGAAAACACTTTTATGTTATTATATAGTCAAATAATTTGGGAAATACCACATAGTATCCTTTAAATTTAGATTCATAATTATATTAGAATCTTAAAGGCTAAAAAATAAAGATATTTAACTTTGTTTAATCAATCATTTTCCAAAGTCATTTCATTTAACACCCATTATAATTTTTGGTAACACATGATGCAGTGTTAGCAATAGGCTACTCACTTTAGTGGTGGGATAACCTAAATCTAAGAATGAGGTCTCTGCCAGAGATCACACATCAGGATTGAAATAGGAGCTAGAACATAGGTTTTTAAACTAGGGTGCAGAGTCTATGGATACAGTCCAATGTTTAGCACTCTCTTCGAGTCTTTTCAAAACATATCCTGGATATTTAATTGAAGGCACACCAAAAGGTTTACTGTATTCAGACAAATAGTTAAATTTTATTAAAAATATTTATCACATTTGCCACAGCCTTCAGGAATTATCACAAGTCCATAGACTATCATTCTTTTTCAAGTATGAATTGTAATTAAATGTCTGTCATGCCAGATAAGCAAAAGGTAGGAGTTGAGAAAGAAAGCAAAAAGAAAAATAAACTAAATATAAATAATCTATTTAAAAATAATTATAAGTTATGAGAAAGTAGTCAGTTTGATTCTTTTGTATGTAATTGTCCAGTTTCCCCAACACCATTTACTGAGGAGGCTGTCTTTTCCTCACTGTATATTCTTGCCTGCTTTGTCCTAGATTAATTGACCATCTAAGTGTAGCTTTATTTCTTGACTCTGTATTCTGTTCCACTGCCGTATGTGTCTATTTTTCTGTACCACCATACTGTTTTGATTACTGTAGCTTTGTAGTATAGTTTGAAATCAGGGAGCATTTTCCTGATGATTAGTGATATTGAGCATCTTTTCATGTGCCTGTTGGCCATGTGTATGGATTCTTTGGACAAAATGTCTTTTCAGGTCCTCTAGTCATTCTTAATTTTTTTGTTTGTTTTTGATGTTGAGTTGTATGAGTTCTTTGTATATTTTGGATATTACATCCTTGTTGGATATCTTATTTACAAATATCTTCTTCCACTTAGTGGGTTGCCTTTTTGTTTTATTGATGGTTTCTTTTGCTGTGCAAATGCTTTTTAGTTCAATGTAGTTCCATTTGTTTACTTCTTCTTTTGTTTCCCTTCCTTGAGGAGATATATATCCAAAAAATATTGCTAAGATCAATGTCAAAGAGCATACTGCCTATGTTTACTTCTAGAAGTTTTATGGTTTCAGGTCTTAAATTTAAGTCTTTAATCCATTTTGAACTTAGTTTTATCACTGATGATGCATGATTATTCTTTTAAATACTGCTTGGATGGACTAATATGTGACCTTTCCAACCTCCTCTTTCTTTACTATAGACAGTGACCCTTCTCTGAACAGGCCATTACTCTCTCCCATATGTACAGGTGATAGAATGAATTCATTTTACTTTACCTGATAAACTCCAGGTTGCCCTTAAAGAAACCACTCAACTATTACTTACTCTATAAAGCATTATTCAGTGCCATTATAGACAGAATGAATGCATTTCTACACTGTGCTTCTACAGTACAAAGCACAAGTAAACAGTGACAAAACCTAAAAAAATTAACCTTTTTTTTAAATTTTATTTTTTATTTTTTGGCCACGCTGGGATCTTAGTTCCCTGACCAAGAAGTGAACCTGGGCCCTCGGCAGTGAAAGCACAGAGTCCTAACCACTGGACTGCCAGGGAATTCTCAAAAATTAACCTCTTTTAAAGCAACTCTAAGGAATACTGCTTAATTTTACCCACCGGGACAGATTACCTTTTTCAAAAATGACCACAGGAATATTGCAGTTTTATATGATCTTCCAGAAATGTGTCAAAATCTGTTTTCCCTTCGAACTGGTGCAGAATTCTATGCCTCGAGGAATATATAAAAATGATGCTGTATTATGATACTTCCTAGTCTAAGTCATAAAGGTGAAATGGCTCTCATGCTTGAACTGGCTCTTTCTCTTGACATTTGCCACTAGACACCAGCAAAATGAAAGGTTATTTCCTGTCACTAAGTTTTGAAATAATTTGTCACACAGTTCACAGAGTTACTGATATGCCCATTTTAGACACCAAAAGCCACATAGGTCGACAATTTTAGATACTTACTAAATAACAATATTGAGAAGATGTAGAGATGCTATGAAGTCAATAAAAAGTGCGGTTGAGAATGATTAACACATACAGTGAACTTAGACCAAAAACACATTAAAATATTCATAATATAAGCACAAACAAATCCAAAACTTTTGCATTCTAATAATAATTTATAATTATCTTCTCAATAAGAAATTATCAAAAATTCTAAGTATGTATACCAAGGGAAAATGTCTTTATTCTGATCATATTCACATCTTTTCTAAGTTTTGTTCTTTGTCTTATGTCCTTTCTCTGATGATTTTTATCACATCCAATTTTATATTAGGATATCCCTCCCATGTATAAGACCCATATTATCAGTCTTTGTTAATAGACATCCTCAGTATTCACTAAAAATAGAGTTTCAATCAATCAAATTGAAAGCAGATTGACTGCTTCTAACACTCTCTTTGAAATAGCTGTCCACTTATTACCAGTTAGCTTTAGAGTGGCCTTTTTTGTGTATCTTTGTGACCCTGCAGCTTTCTGATCTTAGTTCTGAGCCAGGGTCAGGATCCCGGGTCTGGCCTATGCTGTGGTGAAGGTAGGGATTAATTCTCATCCTGTTCAGCATAGAAATACCTTGCTGTGTTGTAAACGGATGATTGACTCTCCCAGTTGGAGAGCACACACCGAAATGCCTGACGCTATCTGTGTTGCATTGTTAAACAACTGCCCTGGCTGAGGGAGGTGGGAAGTGTTTTCTTCCACCCTGTCACCTCTGCAGTGCAGACTATCAGACCACATTATTCTTTTATTTTAATATTATCCACTTGGCTAGAATCTCAGCTTCGTAAGAGGGTAAAACTTGTCCCACCTTCATTTCCACAATGCTAAGGACAATTTCTCTTATACAGGAGTTGCTCAATAAATATTTTTGAGTGAGTCTTTTATTTGTAAATCTTAAAATCAAAATTAATATCTGACAATAATACTGTTCTTTAATTCTTACCAATTGTTCACTCTGTAGTTTTTCTTTAATCTTTTCAAACATCCAGGTTCTAACTCCTCTACTTTCTCTCAGTCTATAAACCCTGTTGTATATTCTTCTTTTCCTGTATAGGCTATTCTCCACAACCGAGGCCCTGTCTCTACCCACAACTGCAACATATAAAATTGCAAGTCCAGAGTAACCAAAATATATGCCATTTTCACCCCTTTACCAAGCTGAACTTGACCAGAGAGAAAACATCATTGAATATATAATGTATTATTAGCACCCAAAATTCCTAGTCTCCCATATTCATGGCCCTTTAGAGCTACCAGGCAATCGTTCTGTTTTTCCAGTAAGTCCATCTCCCATTATCCTTCAAGGCTCTTTCAAAACGTGTTCACTTACCCAAATCCCTTTATCCACTACTTTTCTACTCACTCTGGATAGACGGCCCCTTCCTGACAGAGAAGATAGCCTCTATCAAGCACGTCATCATTCATCCCTCCGTACTCTTTCCGAAACTTATTGCCATCCTTCCATCCATCTGTCCACCCATCCTTCTTTCATATCTAATAGATGAAATGTATCTCCCTCCACTTGTGCTTGAGATCAAGGCTACCATCTATTGTCAGCCTCCACTTCACTCCAAAAATCTGACAAATTATGCCAAATCTCTCATTTTTCAACCTCTCACTTTTACTGGTTCTTCACATCAACATTTAAACACAAACCTTCTTGCAAATTTTGTGAAAAAACAGATTCTTCCTCTACCCTGTACCATACTGTAAGTGCCAGCCTATCTCTCTGCTCCCCTTCAGAAATTATCTTTCCTTGACTTTTCTACTTCCACACTCCTAATGAAGTCCTCAGATACTTCACTTTCTTCCTTTCCTTATCCAACCACTTTCTCATCGAAATAGTTACCTACTTATGGTTAATGCAATTGGTGTTAATTGGTAGTTTTATATTTTGTCATCAGACTACATTATAGCTTTTGATAGTTTTAATTTCCTTGATGTTTTTACTTCGATTTACTCCAGTTACAAAACCCTGATTTTCAGGCCATTTCTCCAGCTACTTCTTAATTTTTAAAATAAGCTTCTTTTTCTCTTACTACAACCTCAGTACTTG